>NW_005054488.1:854574-870312 GCF_000277835.1 Geospiza fortis | reverse complement strand
GAAAGAGTGGGCCAGGGGGACTTTGTGACCATGTGGGGTAGCATGTACGAAGTAGCAGAATAGAGAAGCAGAATTAAAGCCTAACAAGGATTAAAAGAGAGCTCTGAACATTCTCTACTAAAGCATCTTGTGCAGAGCAGGGCAAACTTCCAATTTCCTGCAGAAATTCAGTTTGAGACTTATTCAGTTATATGTGGTCCATATCTTGGTTTTAATTTGGTCTTAGCTATTATTGTACAACACATCTTAAGCAATGCAACACAACTAGTATTAATCTACTGCAATAAAATGTAAAAAATGTCTGCTTGACAAATCCCTTCTCCTGCTTGCATCACTGAGAGAAGAATGACGTTCATCTGAATCACACCAATTAAGAGTAGATTCATAAGTGTATTTCCATAAGATTTTTTTTTTTGGAGGATGGAGAATGGCGACTAGAGAAGGAAGCACTGATGCAGTGCTTCATTATTTCTGTGTAGTGCTAAACCAGTTGAGCACTTTTTGAAAAGACCCTCTTGGTTTGTTTGCACTAATTCTTGGCTGGATTGCACAGAAGTCAGTCTCTGTTCAGTAATGTTCTTCTCCAGCCTGTTCCAGGCTTTAAGGGCTACTTTTGGTTTTTGTTGCATTCTTTGGAAGAGCTACATGAGATGGACTTTTGTGTCTCAGCTGTGTTCCTGTGTGTATTGTTGGTGTTCTTTGTAGGCTTTATGTTAATGTCTGTTTGTGATTGATGGCATAAAGCACTGAGTGGAGCTCGTGCAGTTCTTCACTCGTGTTCTCCTGGGCTCGGGTACCACTGATTGCACTGAGCACTTGTCAGTCTTACCACACTTTATCCTTAAGAGACCTTAAATTAGACAGTTGCGGGCTTTTCATATCATTGTCTCTGCATTGCTATCAAGCCAGTGTTTGTCAGGAATCATAACTTTTTAAAGTAGTTGTTAAATAGGTGATTTATTTTTTTTTACCAAGTCTGATGAGCATTTCTTGCTCCATCTCCAGCTGAATACATTTCCTAAGCTTAGGCTCCCTTGTTTTTCTTTGGTACTCAGTGGACAGAGAAGCTCATTTTGGGAGTGTGACTGCTCGTTCTGGATGATGCAGTCATTCTCTCATAAATACAGAAAACACTTGCTGAGATTAGACTGATAGAAAATGTTATTAATTCTTCCCTTGGTCTTCCTGTCTGATGTATTTCCTGTTGGTAGGTAGGTTCTGTCAAATATGTAGCAGATCTGTAGCATTATCCAATTTTGTGCAATAGAGGCAGACCTTTCCTCTATTTCTTCGAAATTACTTTGCATCAGTCATTTAAAAAAAAGCTCCTCATGTCTGTTTAGTTCCTCTGCCTTTTCACATCCCTAAATGCAATTACATGGAAGTATTCTTCCAGGTTTTATAATGTTCTCTGAATATCACACAGCCTTCCTTATCTCTGCCCTCTGGTAGTTACTCTGCTGTTGAGCTGTTCTTCATTATTCAGTGTCACATTCTGTATAAAGATATTCTTTAGAAATAACTTTCTTGATGCTGCCTGTCCTGTTAATGGCATCATACTCATTTATCCATGATTCTGTCATAGTCTACCCAGTGCTGGGTTTTTTTTCCCCCAGAACCTCTGGTAATCTGAAAGAATAATTTATAGTTGCCATAGGAGGCAGGCAGGCAGGATGGAAACAGGCCAAGATATGAAGGGGGTGTTAATATCTTTTTGTTCCAGTTGAAGGGAGGAAAAAGCTCTGGGGTTTTAGTATAAAACCCCCCTTTTTCTTGTTAGCAACAAAACCAGCAAACTTCAAGCTAAAAATAGCTTAATTTTACTTAGTTTCTGACAGTTTGAGAGAGGAGGGTGCAGAGCTGCAGAGGTGGTTAACATATTCTCCTCTGTTCATTGTGTCTGCTGACCAGTGGTTCTGCTTCTTTTAGGATCTGTGATGACTCCCCTGATGGTCACACATCAGCAAACTGTGTCCCAACTAAAGTGGTAGTTACTCTGGAAAAGCCTGTCCATCCCTACTGATTCTTCTCGTATTCCATTGGAAGTTTAAGATATGCTTAGAAATTTGTTTAAAGCCAACTGCTGAAGTTCAGGTTCAAAGTTCTGAAAGGTTGTATCCAGTGTTGAAGCATTTGGAAGTTTAGAAACCATTTTACAAGTAATTTCTCCTCGTTTTATTCCTAAATTTGCTCGGTTCTTTAGTAGTGTCCATTTCCATTGAAAATGTCTCATTTCCTTCCTCTCCCACCCCAAAATCTTGTCATTTCTTTCCTTTGAAGTTTATGTTCTAAAACTTCTAGTGTCCTTCCTTCCTCCTTTTCTCATTAAAGCCAGCTGAAAAAGCCTTCTGCAAGATGCCAGTACGTGTGGGTGAGACTGTAAAACTTTAATGCTTTGTCTGCTAATTTAGGGTAGCCACTTGCAAACAGTGTATGACATCTCTGCCTTTTTTTTTTCTTTTGATGCACTTTATTGTGTTGTGGTTTTATTCAGTGATTCAGGAATGCATGTTAGTGCTCATCATGCTGAACAGCTACACCAAGCCTGCATTATGGGAGGTGGTGGGCTGAGGTTACTGCAGTTTGCACTTCTGCAGGCACAGCTTTATGTGCTTTACTGGTCACTTGTTTTTTGTCAAAATACACAGTTCTGCTCAGGTCAGATACAAAGTGTTGGGTGTAATCAGGCCTAATCAGGTTAGATAATGTAATAATGCAGTAATTTTCATCTTTGTGGCTACTGAAATGCTTAGTCTGGACTCAGATTGAGACATCTAAGGGGCATCCTAGTAGGGCTTGTTTGTAGAGCCAAGATCACCCTTTTAACTTGTGACATTGCTGCACCTTTTGTTATGTTAGAAAACACCACTTGATGAGTAGCACTTCTGTGTATGGAAAGGCCAGGTCTCAGCATGGAGGTATTAATAGCATGAAGTTTTGGATTTTGACCAGGCTCTGTTTCACATCACTTGGGGCAGTTGTAGTCACTAAGATGGCAATCTGGACAGTTGAAGTCACTCAAACTGCAAAATGCACTGTAAATGCTTGGGCAAGGAGTAAGGGAATGATTCAGATTTCTGTCTTGCTTATCTCTCTTGATATAATTTGTTTTCCATCAATGGTTTAAAGTTCTGGTTCAGTTTATTACCACTTTTCCAGTCCATGTAGCATGTTTACAGATGAATTCATCACAAAAATTGCCAATTACAGATTTGCCCTTAGCATAGCTGTGGAGATCATGAGGAAAAAGCCCAAACCAGCAAGATGCTATTCAGAGACTTGAGATGAAATTCAGTGTTGTCATGCTGGCCTTCTGGTGCCTGCGCTAGCAAAATACCATGCTTTGCTTTTTGTAGGAGAATAAACATAAGAATCTCAGTAGAGATGTATGCACTTAATTACAGTTCCAATAGGAAGGTAAATGAAACTGTGGGTTTTAATAACTTCTATATCAGGTTTGTTCAGCCTGACTGTAATGTGCTTCAGGATAAATAGGAATTTGCTAAACTTGAAATGGTCAAGCTCACTCTTCACTGTTCTCACCTTGCTTGTAAGAAAATGGCCTTGGATTTTTCTCTTTTTTATCAATACTAAGAGCTGGATCTGTGTGTCACTGAGCATACAAAGTTTGTTTTTGCTGGTGCAGCTCTTAGCCCTTGATGACCCACCTGGAAATTCTGCCAAAGCCATCATAATGCTTTGCCTTTGCTGGGAATATCCTCTACTTTTCCCCTGCTCTTTCTTTTAAACTCCTTTTCTTCCATAACATTATAATAGCTGTCATTTCAACAATGTAGGGGTGTATCTTGTGGAGAAGTAGGAGGTTTAGTTGTGCTGCTTACTAAAATGGATATTTTTAAATGGAAGTAAGGACAAGAGCTATTTGCAGCATCTTAGATATATCTTTACTATCAGGTATTCTTTGGGAAATCACAGCATTATTTGCCTTTAATTACTGTTGAGCTAGCATGCTTCTAGAGTTTTCTTAATTACCTTCAGAAATTTCTGGGCTCAATTGTAGTAACACATTTATAGGTCAGTATTTTGTATAGGCATAGGGGTTTTTTTCACTACACATTTGAATTCATTGACATTGTACTGGTTTGCTTAATTCACTGATCACTTGGTGCTGTGATACCATCTTCAGTTCTTTGTTGTCAGCTTTGACTGCCTGGAATGAGAAAAGACAAGAAAAATTCCCTCCTTCATTACTTCAGTACTCTCCTTTTATATTGCTTTTGAAAGCACTGAATTACACTATTTCAGAGCCAATCCCTGTGGAAATGCTGGCTTACAGAGTTGGGAAGACTGTCTGCTTGTTTCTGCCCCTTCTTTTGTCTTTTGTAAGAAGTAGCACCAGTAAATCTGTCATTTATCCTGTGCCATCTCAGAGCTCTCTGGGAATAGCAGTTGAAAGCCTTTTAGAAATCCAGTGTACAGTTACCAGCTGCAGTGCTTATCTCACTCTGCACTGGTGCCTCCAGTTTGTGATGCACAGCTTCCTACTCTAGGGGGCTACTTGAACTCTTAATTATGCAGCATTCCTGTCTCTCTGTTCTCTTTTATACAGTGGTTAATACCAGTTTGCCAGCAGAAATACTACATACAGCTTTCTGATTGCCCTGATTCCTCCCAACCACCTCACAAGTTACCACCACAGTCATCCATTTTCCTTACTCTGTTATTAAGATAAATAGAACTTGAAATGCTCCATGTCACAATGGATAGTTGGAGTCATTTTCAGTTTTTTTTTTTCCAGAGGAATGTCTTCTTCTTGGAGATTTGTTGATCTAATGGTTACCATTTTGTTTTAATTGAAAATCTTGCATTATCTGCAGCCTCCCTTCAATATCCATATTCCATATCCTTGCCTCAGAAGTAGCTTACAGTCCTGATACACTGATTTAAATGCAGATTGCTCTTGCAGCACTCCTGGCCTAGGCTCAAGGGCAAACATGACAGTGTGTTACACTTGTTTGGCAGTGGGTGTGTTCTTAGGGACTGCTTGGTCAGGTATGTGATGTCCTGCCACTGGATCTGACCATGTGTCACAGGCTCATTTTGGGAACCATTCTGGCAAGCCTTGTCCCATGAAAACCTGCAATTTGAATTTAGTATTTACTAAATCAAGATTTTCTGCACTTGTTAGTGAGGTTATGGGAACATTTTAGTGGTGAACTTTTGGAGAGCTGTAGAGAGGTAAGAGTGAATGGGATGCATGAAGTCACTGAGCAAGTGGGCAGGACTAAGGAGCTGGGTCATGCAGTTCAACACTGGACTTGGAATTTTGATGACTTGAGGTTTTCATTCAGAAGCTGAAATTTCATATTGAATTCCTGTTCTTATTGAATTTCAGTAAATTGTAGCTGAGACTTTGTTAGCTGCAAGATTCATTTCTCATCATGAGCTTTGCAAACTACTGATATCTTCCTCAAAAGTTTTGAAGGCTGATGCATTTGGAATTCACTTTGTATGGGATTTGGATGAGTTGGGCTTTGGCAGCCTTTGAAGCATGATCTAAGATGCATGGGTTTGATGCAGATTTGGATTAATTTTTGTGTGTTTATTTCCCAGCAGGCTGCTTGCCAATGGCTTTCCAGCTGCAGCTGTGGCAGTAGCTTTTAATGGTTTTGTGCAGCTTTGCAGGAATTGATTTGCTTGCTTTTTGTAGTGAGGCCTACTGGAAACATACACAAGTGTTCCCAAGAACTGGTATGAAAAAAAGCACAACCAAATGGTAAGGGAAGATTTTGGTCAATGGTGTTAAGAGTTCAAGGTGACAGTGCTGCTGTGGTGCACAATGTGGGACTCTGTTTCAAGAGTAAGACACAAGATCCTTATCTGGGAGAGCAGGTTCCAGTTGTGTTGTAGTTCTGAAACTGGAGTGTGCTTTATTACTGGAAGCAGCGTGTCCAATCTGTCTGTTCTTTCAAAATGAAACATGAGAAAACAGATTTGCTTATGTGCACAAGATGAGCAAAAGCTAAGTGTCCTCTTGTGAACCTGTTATCAAGCAGTAGTATACAAATGAGGTTTTCTTCATAACCCAAAGGCAGCCTACCTTTGGAGCCTTCAGCAGCTGGATAGGACATGTGCTTGTTTGCTGCAAAGCTGGGACCTGGGGGAGAAAAAAACAAGTGTGAAATCAAAGAGAGTGCTCATTGAGCGTGTGGGGTGCACCAAGCGTGACTTATGCCCTGACTTCTGTTGCCTGTAAGTTAGATAGCCCAGGTTTGGTCCCAGAAATTTGGCGGATGGCTGTGTAATAAAACTTCAAACACACCTCCCAGACTTAGGTCCTCTGAAACCCAAACAAGCTGGAAACAAACCAGCAGCACCTGTCCTCCACCAAGAGCAAAAATGGTACCAGCTTAGACTTAGACTTAGTGGGAAAATGGATCTAATGAAGAAGAGCAAAAATGGTACCAGCTTAGACTTCAGTGGGAAAATGGATCTAATGAAGGGGCAGCTTTTCTCTGCAAGTGAGAGGTAACTCTTCAACAGCAAACAACAAAATGTGCAGAGGAGTATCCACCAGGAAAACAGACAAGTTTGTTACAGCTTAGAAGTTACCATTTTTGTAAGGGAGACTTGGGAGTTTCCAATTGTCTCTTGTCAGTGAAATGTTTTCTCTCTGTTACCACTTGTTCCTCTGTGTCCTGGTTGTACCAAAAATATTTATAGGTGTTGATCACCTGCTTACTATAGCAGGTACAAAGCTGTAACAAGAGAATATTATCATAAAGTCAGAATTTTCACCTGAGCAATTATCTAAGAGTGGCAGATGGCTGGTATCTTTTAACAATATTTTACAGACCAATGAAATAGCCACCATTTAACAGAATAGTCTGCTTTGTTGCACATGCTGTGAAACAGGTAACACAAAGCTCTCCAGTTTTACACCCCTGATCTTGCAGAAGGAAATAGATGATACATTATCAAGTCTGTTAATTCTCTCCTCTCCCCACCCGAGGAAATGAAATCTTTTGAAGGTAACAAATTGTCCAAACCTTCCAGCTGATGCAAAGACAGAAATTGAATATTCTCTAGTAATTGCAAATTTCTTCTTAGGCTGTTTGGTCCAAACTGGGAAGATTGCCAGCTCTTCATTCTGTAGCATGTGCTGTGAAATGATGAACTAGGTTATCAGCTATGCATTGATTTGTAAAATAGGTGCTATGAACTATTTCCCTGTAATCTGGCTAGTTATTTCCCTGCTCCAAAGACGACTTCTTTCCAATGAGGTAAGTCTCAGTGTAATTCCTTTACTCAGAGATCATTGCTTTTGCCATTTTAGAGCTAAAGATTTTTGATTTATCAAGGCCTTTCTGAGTTTTTAAGAGATATTTTCATGAAGTTAGGCAATATTTTAGCTAGATTTGGATTCTGAATGCAGAATTTAGAAAGCAAAATAAATTTTCCATTTTCCAGTCACAGAAGGGCAGAAGACAAATTTATTTATGCCCTGTTTAGGACCAGCTCATATTTCACCTAGGGCAATAAAAGTGCAGATTTCTGTTCTCCTCTTTTGGCAGAGCAAATGATATGGAAAATTGAATCTCAACTTTCATAGCACTGAGAATACAACTTTTCTTTTTTTTTTTTTCTTTTTTTTGGTAGTTTCTATCTGCTTTAGTTAATTGGGTTTTTAAGTAACTCTGCATTGAAACTGGGCAGGCAGGTGAGACACAAAAGACCAAGCCAGGGCTTGTGGAGCATTTTTGTGGGACACAGTCCTCTGCCTATATGCTGAAGGAGAATGCTCTCCTGTAGTTCAGAATTCTCCTGTGGACAGTTCCAGCAGGCTGCTGCAAAACTAACGGCAACGAAGAAACAAAGGATCAAATTGCCAGGAAAAGTCTCTCCCATTCTCTAGTTCATCTCCTGCAAAAAGAAGCCTCCCAGAATTTTTACCTGAGGTTTATAAAAGTGACTGAAAGGGAAACTGTCTCCTGTATTTTTGAGAGGGAATGTTCTAAGGAGGATAATGAATGCTTTGGCTGTGCTGCGTGGTGGAAATGAAGGGAACAGGCCCAGACTGAGTATAAAGAAAATGGTTATCCTGTGCATTTTTTGAGCTGGCTGGCACATACTAACGGAAAATGTGACAGAATTTTGTAAGGCAAATAATTCTCCATTATCCAGTAGCTAAAATGAAGAGTGAAAAGTAATTATTACGTCTAAGATAACAAGCTCAAAAGCAAAGTCTGAGTAAAGGCTGCCAGTCAGTGGTGAATGTTCTGAACAATTGTATGTCAGTCTGTAAAAGGCCTTGCTGATGTGGAAGAGGCGTGTTCCAGTCGTTTGGGGAGTCTGGTGTGCCCCTGCTCTCTTTGGCTGGCAGTTCTTACTGTTCTTCCCTCTCTATCACAGAATCCTAAAACCATTGTTGGAAGGGATATGCAGGTCTAGCCCTTCCTGCTGCTCACAGCTGGGTCTGGATTGTATTCAGACCAAGAACAACCTCTCTGAGTTCTTTATTCTGGTGAATCCCATTATCCTTGCAGTGATTCCTCATCTCTCCCACCCCACTCCTCAGCAGCTTCATTTTCACTGTTACTGCTCACTCACCAGCCTCCCACTGAAAAGTGAAAACCCAGAGACAATTAACCTGTTAGTGCAGAATTAAGGTTATGTGGCAATGTTTTTCTAGTATTCTGCATTCACTAAAATTTAAATACCTAAAAAGCATTGTCAGAGGAGAAGGATGTGTGCTGATTACTTCAGAGCTTCTTGAATCTGTCTGGAAGCACTTTAAATAAAATATTTACTCCTAAATACAGTATTAGCTACTTTTTGGAGCAATTTAGCAAAGCTGGATGTATAAAGCAGGTTAGTTGAAGTAGGCCTTGCTATGGAAGAGGAAATGGGGACTGCTTGTCAGTCCCCACATTTGTGAGCAGATTTAGGAGATTGTAGAATTGTTGAGTGGTCTGGGCTGGAAGGGACCTTGAAACCCATCTATTACAGACCCCTGCCTTGGGCAGGGGAAGCATCAGCTAGACCAGGTGGCACAAGTAGCATGAGAATTCCAATGTAAATACCTGCACGTTGGAGTGTCAGTCTCTGTGCTGTAGTTGAGACAGAACAAGGTTTCCTAGTCTAGTTTTCCTAGAAGAAGGTTTGCTGCCTCATGTTGGCCCAGTGGCTTTTTGCTCATTATTATCAGGGCTTAATGTGGTCAAATTAAGGTTGAAAGGGTTTATTCATTGTACTTCAAGAAGTTAAAGTGGATGCATTTGTTAAGAAGGTAAATTACTCTCTTGGAAGAAATTCACTGGTTTTGGTTATAGCTACTTTGGTGAAGAGAATGCTCTTCTAGGAGAGAGTAGTTACTAAGGTCATGATTATCTGGGTTATCAACATTACAATTGCCTAGGTTCATAGCTGAGACATGGCTAGTCTGAGTAAAACTTGCTATGTTCATTCTGGAATTTAGTAGCAGTTGAAAAGGAGCAGGAGGGCATATTGCAAACGCAGTTTGTGGTTAGAATGATTTCTAAGGATTAAACAAGAATGCTCTATTTTATTTACTCTCCATTGTCTCCTCTTTTCCTGTCCACTTCCAATTCCTTGTTTTTCCCTTCTGGTCCTACAGAGCCAGCAGCATGTTACAGAGTATTAATACATTAAAAATTCTGTGTTGCCTGTGTACATTGTTGAGGAGAAGTGTGAACCATCTCCTGTAAGTTTAGAATAAAAACTGAGCTAAGATTCTTAGGTGATTGTAGCCAGAGAAGAGAAATGGACACCTCTGAGGCCCAGGTCCTTGCAGACCTTTACATGTGTATGTGGAGGATGAGGTGGGTTGTCCTGAAATCAGTAATTTCTTCAGCTGACACAAGGAGGGTGTGTTTGAGAGGACTGGGCCAAGTGAAGGGGCTGGGGCCAAGCTCCATGAGCTCATGTCAGCCCTGCAAATCTCTGGGGGGAAGTGCCCAGGGGACAGCTGATGTCAGGACATGGAGAAGTGACCCCTGCCCAGTTGGATATGTTGGCATTTTCACTTTTTCTGGCTTCCCTTTATCTGTGTCCTATCCCAGTGCTTCTGGTCTGCTTCTTGTCTGCCTGTGCTCTGTCCAGATCCTTACCTGGATCCAGGTTGGCCTGCGTGCTTCTGCAGGGAACTTCCCTGTTTGCAGAGCTCTCTGAGCTTGCCTTGTGTAAAGCTTTAGGAGAGGAGAGGCACTGAAACATGCTGAGAGTCTAAGCTGCTGCTTCCTTCATTTCCCCAGGGTCCTGGATGCTGAATGGGGAAGCTGACAATCCAGAAACCTGTCTGGAGGCTGAATTTTGTGCCCATGAAATGGAGGGCAAGGAATGAAGCAGAAGCAGTTAGCATCTCAAGTGAAATCTTATTGTAGTCATGTTAAAAGAAACGAGAGAAAGACATCAAATCTGGAAAGGATTAATATTACTGTAAGATTCTCACTCATGCAGAGAGAGAAATTTTCTGTAATTTGAAACCTTTATCAGCTAGTTAAACTGATAATTTTGGCTGCCAACTCTGTAATTAGTAGATACTTATTTGAGACATTTTTGTACTTCTGTTTTGGTGGTGATGTGGCACAGAATTTTGGGTGGGTTTGGTTTTACTGTGTAGGTTGGGTTGTTTTGTTGATGGGGTTTTTCTGTGAGTTTTTTTGTACTCTTTTTTTTAGCATTCATGAGATTAGACACTGACATTTTAGAGTCATTCATGCATATGTGAATGAAAATGAACCTTACGGAGAAGCCGCCAACTCAGTCAATGCTTTGTTCGCCCTAAGGTAAAATTTGGAAGAAATACACACTTTAGTTAGTATTTTCTGGGAACAGAAGTGAAGCCAGTGTTTCAGACTGCAGGTTGAAGTTTCTAACAACATCAAGTATTGTGTCTCTTTTCCTTGAAAAATAATCTGGAGGGACTTACACAGATAATGATAGATCCTGAAGAACATTGCCTAGGGGCTACCTTTATGCTATTCCCTCTTTTCTCTCCTCAGTCATCTTCCATCCTTTTTCTTCTGCTGTCTTCTGGCTTTGGGCTTGCAGCCTCCAGCTCACTGTTAGAGACAGACACCATATTTCTGTCTTATGTCCCATGGTGTACTGGATACTCTAAGATTTTACCTTTTTTCCAAGTTAGCCTACTGTTTCCTGGAGCACTCTGGCCAATTCTGTAGACATATTCCTTCAGGAAAATCTGTCCCATTAACATGAGGCATGCATGTTAACTCAGGAGCCTTCTCATGTGTGTGCTTGATCTTGGCATGACAGTTCCCCTTGCAGAGGGAGGTTATGGTTAAATAGTGCTGGAAAAGTCTGCCACAAAGGGAATAATAAATTCATTTTCTCTAGCACCTACAAACAACAGCATTTGTGCCCACTTGTCTGCATCAGTTGCTTTCTGGTCTTCACAGGTGATTTGTTCAAATGTTTCCCCATGCTCATAATGGACAAACTATTCTTTTCCCTTATATCAAGTCCCAAGTTTCCTTTGCTTTGCCTGTTGGTGCATCTGTCCAGCTTGTCAGGGTGGGTCTGGGTGTCAGTCTGTCCTGCTCTGGGGAATGAGCCAGCCGTGCTGCCCGGTCCCTGTCACCTCCAGAGCTGCTCAGGGTGTGCTCTGTGTCTGGCCTGAAATGCTCCCACCTCCTCATGCCCCTTCCTGAGGAGCAGCTGTCCAGCTTTGTCCTGCTCCTCAGGGAGCTGCAGGGCTGTTCACTGCCAGCTACTGCCACCCTCATTTCCCTGGGGGGAGGCTGGGGACACTGCACAAGTGTCCTTCAAGTCAGGGATAACCAGAGCGCTGCCCCAGCCAGAGCCAGTCCTTCATCACTGGAAGCAGTCATGCTCGATTGGCCCCAGTAGCAGATCAGTACTGTTTGTCCCTAATAATCTTCTTGTCCTTCTGGTGCCTGGAAATGTTTTCCTTGAGGTCTTGTGCCATAATTTTTACAGGCACTGAGGTGAAGCTTTAGCCCGTAGCTTTCTGGATGCTCTTGTCTTTTAAGCCAGAGAAAAGACACTTCAACCCTTCTTGTGGTAGGTCTCTGTGTGTCTAAAACAGGAGCATTTTGGAAGTGTGAATACAGTTGGCTAAATCCCAGATAATTGGGAGCCCTGCCTGTCAGTACCACCCTTGGTCTGAGACAGAATGACAGAGTTGTCAGATGGAGTATCCACAAAAAATATTAGAAATTATCATCCAGTTTCTTAAATTTGGCAGATGAAGAATGTTTAGCTAATACAATTAGAGAAGAAAGGATATGTGTTTTCCTTGTTCTAAGTAATTATTTTTCTGTACTTTTCTCTTAATTTAAAAATTCTTCTCTTGAAATTGCCAGGAACTTTGGACATTAAGTGATTACCAGTGATTTTATTTCTGAGTAGTGACTAAGACAGTGTCTTGCTTGTAGAATATAGGTATTTTATTAAAAGAGCTGCAAGTGCCAAGAAAATCTATTTCATAAGATTGCTGATGGAAACTTAGCCTTGAGCATTGTCTGAACTTCAGTATGTAGCAAAAAGGTGGGAATTAGATTAACTTGGGCTTTTTGTTGTTGGTTTTTTGGTTTGGTTTTTTTTTTTTGGGTTTTTGGGTTTTTTTTCTGTCTGAATGCAAGAAAAGTGGTAACAGGGAGTTGTATGCTGGGACTTGGCAGTTTCCATGTAATGGCTTTAAGTTCTCTTAACTTTGGCACTAAAACTTGCTAAATCTAAGTATGGATGTTCTTACCATTTTTTTGATGTCAGATATCTTTCTGGAGTTCATCAAATCATTATGAGTCTGTGGGAGTGTGTATTTTATTGTACTGGATAGTGCCTTTATTGGAAAACTTGGAATCCTTTTCTGATGAGCACTCTAAGGTACCATGCCTGGGAAATACAAGTTTCTGAAAGGAAGCTGATTTTTTGTACAAAGTTTCTGTGCTTCCCATTTTATCATGCCAACAGATGGGAAAAGATAGAAATCATTTTTTGGCTAGACTATCTCTGCATAGATTTCTAATTTTATGGTTTAGGTCTTGCAGAAAAGGAATGTTGTATTTTCTGTCTTGTCTTCAGGAGACCAAATTGAGTTTTATGATTCTTCTTTACGTACTAAATTTTTAAAATTTCTAGTAATTATTTTTCTTTTCTTTTTTCATAATGTCTCCATTTAGTTAACAATTTAATTTTTCTTTTTAGCTGAGCAGAGAAACTTTAATTCAAATGCTTCAACTGAGGCCTTATCAGTGCCAAGTGGAGAGGAAGGGCATCACCTGTCTTTTTCTTGGACGACATGCAGAGGAAGAGCTATTGATTTTGTCCCAGAGACAACCTGAGTCATGGCTTTGTCAGACAGCTTTATTAGCCATTGGTTAGCTCAGCTGAGATATGATTTTTGGCCATTTTTGACTAACACCAAAATCCCAGCGGGAAATCAGAAGGTGCAGTGCGCTTGCTCATGATAATTGCTCTGGCAACCATGGCAATCTGACAATTTCCTTAAACATCTATCAATCCACTGTTACAATTAACTCTTCTGCTAGACATTGACTCATGACAAAGAGATGGTCCATCATCCTAATCTTCCTTTTCTGCTTTGGCTGAAAATCAAAAGTTGACCTAATGCATTTGTTATAGGAGGAGGAAGTAAGAAAGATAGAGGCTGAAACAGCCTTAGCTGGACTCTGATCAGTGGTGTTCTTTCTCTATTAGATCTCCTAAGGCAAATGTATCATCTTACTTGAGCCTTGGGAAAATGAAGTTAAGCAAAGTGTTATTGATTGTGAAGTAGCTCATCTGGAAGGAGCTTCAGAACACGGTGTGAGGCTGTGCTTATCCAGCACGTGCTGCTGGGCAGTGCCCGTGCTGGGGAGAGGCTCACTGTGCTTTCTGTGCGTGCAGTTGCCCACGGTGCTGGGCTGCCAAGGCCTTGGCAGGGGGTGACACACACATGGATGGCACTGGGCAGGCTCCCTGGCTCCCTGACGTGTGGCCGTGGATGGACGGAGCCAGAGAACCTTGCACTGCTTTTCTAGTATGAGGTGGATGGACATGACAAAATTAATAAAATCTGTATCCCTCTTTGTTGTCTTTAAACACAGTATCTGAGAGCATATATCACAGTCTAATTTATATTCAATTCTAACATGGCTTAAAAGGAGTCTTGCCATACATACAGGTCTAGTTCCATTTCTGTTGAGCATCCACTCTCAAGTTTGCTGTTTCATAAAAGTGTTCTTTGTGCCATCCCTTGGAAAGGTTGGGAAGCTGGGAACTTTGCACCATGTGTTCCATTCATACAATATGTCTGTAAGACCATGGGCAATTTTATTTTTTTAATGACCCTGAGATTCATGTAGTATTAAATACCGAGGTAAATGTGATCTTCCATTATGGAGGCTTTTCTTGGCAGGTCCTGGAAGAGCCCTGCCTTTGTATTTACACAGGATTAAGCCCTTTAATTGCTGTCTTTGCTGGACAGTAAAAAGCAGTGTATTCTTCACAGCAAGGCCCTTAAAGTGGTGGTTGTGCTATCCATTCTGTCCTTGTCTGTAATAACACATGGACAGTATTAAAACTAATACAAGGGGGCCCGTACTGCTTAATTTTGGATGTAACTGTGGCTTTTTGAGTCATTTCTCCTGCATTCTGTGTGTCAGACCTCTCTCTCCATCGTTGTGCACATAGACAGACTGGTTTGTTTGGAAGCCTCCCCCTGTGGAAGCACACAGGAAGAGATGCCTGGAAAAGGAAAGGTGAGATATAACCTGTAAAGTTGGAGCCTGGAACATCTCTGTGCACCTGCTCATTTGGCCCCTTGTTTGCAGCTGGACGTGTTGTGTTTGACACTGGAGGAGCTGAGGTAGCTGCCAGTGCTCCGCGTGCCCTCTTTGCATGGAGCTGTCAGTCTGTGGGTGCAGCTACCAAATCGGCACATGCTGAGCACACTGCTGACAAAGGCACCGTTGCTAAACTCCTCTTTTTCTGTGCTCTGTGGAGGTGGTGCCATGCATCTGAAAAGGATAAGGACATTCTGTGTTTGCAGAGACATTCTGTGATGCAGCCATTTCATAAACTGAACTGGAATGTATAAGTTTTTGCATAGGCAGAATCCCAAGGTAGTCATGCCAGACCCAGTTAGTAGTTTTGGATTACCTAATGGTGTGTTTTATCTGTCCAAGTTACTGTGATTGTCTAATTTATTGGATAACATAAAACATAATTTAATACTCATGTACAAAATGGTAGTCATGTGAATTGACAAGAAACCTGTAAGCTCTGAATTAATTCATGGCTTAGTGCAAGGGAAGTTTCACTGATGCTTCTGAAGACGGAGCAGAGCTATTGCCTTCACAAAATGCACTTCTGATGTTCTTGTCATACACTCTCTTGTGAGACAAAGCAGATTGCAGATCTGTGTAGGAAAGGAAATTCAAAACCAGCACGAATGGGGAAGTTTTTAGGAGGTATTTAAGCTTTAAAGCAGTAAATATATTATCATTTAAAGACATATTTTATGATACTACCTTTGTACCGTAAGTTCAATTTTATATTTGCATTACTTTGCTTGAAAAAAAAGAAGTATGTCCTTCAATATTGGTTGTATAAATGTAAATATTAATGTACCACATAACTGTTCTCTCTGCAGTTCTTGACATTATTGTCTTCTAGCTTGATTTGAATCCTTACTCATGCTTGTTACGCTCTGGATAAGGACCAGTGTGTAGTATCAATATTTTTTCCTTTGTCCTCCCTGCTGATATT
>NW_005054488.1:821667-854528 GCF_000277835.1 Geospiza fortis | reverse complement strand
GTAAGTACAAATTGCCAGATGAAAAATTTATATCTAGAAAGATAGAAGGGTGATAATTTACTTCGGAGTTTGATTTAGCATGAGCATCCTAAGGCATCAATGTAAAACAAGTTAGCTTAGTTGTTGGGCAATTGTTTGTCATTGGAGACTCCTCTCATTATGGAAGATGTCACAGTGGCTTAAGAAGGTTTCAACAATAAAGTAGCAGCTTTAATCATTTTTTCTTCATTTTGCAAATATTTAATTTTTATGTAAGGCTTTGTGTTTTTCATATTTTTATAGCACTTTCTGACTCAGTATTTTGTTGTTGCTCTTGCTTATAGAGAGTATTACAGTGCCTTTGAATTCTAGGAACCAGTAGATGGTAGGAGAACTTTCAGGCGGCTCAGTGTGGGTTTGCCAGGGTAAGTTTTGCAGCCTGCTGAGCTGGGTAGGCGGTGTGCGAGTGCCCGAGTGGTGGGTGCTAAAGCAGTGTCCTTGTGCTTGCAGAGAGCCACATCCTGGAGGACGTGAACCGCTGCATCGTGGCGCTGCGGGAGCAGGACGCCGAGGGCCTGGACCGCGCCGCCGGCGCCATCCGCGGCCGCGCCGCACGGGTCGCGCACGTCGTGGCGGGGGAGATGGACAGCTACGAGCCCGGAGCCTACACCCAGGGGGTCCTGGGGCACGTGCAGCAGCTCTCCGCGGCTGGTAAGGCCGAGCACGGAGCTTTCATCTCCTGGCACCTCTCCTTGGTGCGCTGCCTTCAGCGGGAATCCCGCGGGCCGCTGCCGTAATGCGCTGCGGGTGCATTGCTGGTTCCCTCCGAGGTGTCTCCTTGTAGCCAGCTGTTGAGTTAGGACGAGACCATGTGGTTCAAAACTCATTTTTAACGTTTTGTCTGAATTACATGGTCTCTGTAAGCTTCCTTGAGTTATGGTACCCCCCCGTTACTGGCGCCCTTAATGCATGTAGCATTGTTTGGAGACATGGAACTAGTGAGGTAGCAGCTTCCCACTTCATTGCGCCTCACCACGCCTGCTCTAAGCAGGGGAACGGCAAACTCGGAGAAGGAGGTGCATGATTTGTGTGTGCTTCCACTTTAAAGACTGTTAAGCAGTAATCAGGTGTCCCAAAAAGTCTTCAGTTTTACCAAAAAGAATTGAAACTTTCTAAAATATTTAGCAGTCTCGTTTCCTTTTCCATAATATTAGAAAAGAGGGCATCCGATATTGGAAAATGCCTGTAACTGGCCACAGGGGGTGTAACTGCACTGTTCTATAAATGGTTTCTGTGTTTTCCATAAATGAATCTCTTGCTTTTCATAATGTGTAATTAATTAAAAAAAAAATCTAAGTTGCTCCCAGTACTTCCATGTTTTAAATGGTTGCAAGTCTCATAGTGGGGAGTTAAACTGCTCCTAAGAGATTTTCTGGCAAGTCTGTACATCCCTGGAATGTAGGATTTGGCTTCCTGAACTCAGAGATCTAATTCCTTGCTCTTTCAATCTAAACAAATGTCAAGTACCTTACATTTAACTGACATTTTACCTCAAGAAAAAGCAGGAATTTTGTTTGAGCTCTTTCTTAGTAAGTTCAAATATGTCCAGGGCAGAACTGCCCTCATGTGAGCAGGAGTAAACTGACATTGCAGTGAAGTGGCAAAAGAGAACAATGGGAAGAGTTTGAAATAGGCTTGTCCGTTTTTTATGTTTTTTTCTGATATTTTGGTAGGAAAATTGAAAAATTTTCACCATTGCACTCCTTTCTTCCTGATTTCTGGAAGTACTGTGAGGAATACTGAGAGGGAAGCAGCATAGAAAAGCATAGTTTAGATTCTCATGTAAAAGCTGAGCCTGTTTTTCTTAAAACTGATTCTGTTTAAAGACATTGGGAGTTGACATTGATTTCTGTTCTGTTGCCTTGCTTTGACAGTAATATATATAATATACCTGAACCTGTCTGTCTGCAGAAGACAGGGAGGCATAAAACTGGTTGTGGTTGGAATGTTTGCTTGTTTCAAGGGACATCAAGCATGGTCACATCTCAAATGACTTTGTAGTACTTCAGAGAATTCACTGTCTTTGTTGTTCAATAGGAATGCAAAAAAGACACATACTTTTCATTTTCACCTGTATTTATGTGATCTGCAGTGATCACATGTTGAACTCTGAGATGGCTGCTTGGTTTTGTTTTATTTAACTTTTTCATCTTCCAGGTAAAATGCAGGTAGGTTGCAGCCCACAGGTGTAACCTAAACCATTCTATCCCAGCTGAGTCTTTCAGGTCCAGCTGATTGCAAGGGGAAAGTTCACCAGGAGAGAACTCTGTATTTATGCTGCCATAAACTCCTCAGTTAACTTCCACAATAACCTCAGGCAGTGAAGGGTATCCTTTATGCCTAAGGAAGACGTGAAGTGTTACTCGTGAGAAATCACTGTAGGCAGAGTATAGAATTAGTGAGAACAAAATAAAAGACAAAGAGTATACATGGAAATAGCAGAGAACTAAAGATAAAAATGGAAGAGTGAATGGGAGAAGAAATAGGAACGGTGCAAATTGGAGGTAACAGAAGGGAGAAAATGTGCATAAAGAGGAGCAGATATATTTACTGTTTGTTTTAACAAAGATCAAGGTTAAATTGTAGAATATATTGAGGTAATGTGTAATAAAAGAAAGATGTTTAATTCTCTGCACTGCAGTATGCGAGGAAAGAGCAGAGATCACTATCTGTCTCTTCAGCTGGAAGTCATCAGATGTATTTAAGATAAAGTGAGCTGTTCAACAGTAGTATCTTAATACTGCCACAAAATGACTATTAAACACTGGAGCTTAATTTCTCAGCTCGTGTAGTCTGGTGTACATAGGAGCTGTGGGCAGCCAGGTGCAGCTCTACTGCACCATGTAATGGAGGGTCCTCCTTCTCGGGCATATTTGTCCTGTTCCTCTGTTCACCCCTTCCCTTTCCCTGAACAGGAAGGAAAACCTGAGAAGACTAGAGACAAGGCTCTGTAAAAGCCCCATCTATGGTGTGGAGCTGAGCTTTTAGAAGTTAAATAATACCAGAGCTGAAGTTGTCTTTGCAGCCCTGACATCCCTTGGTTTGCCCTCTGTGTGTGGGTGACACGCCTTAGGGCGCCGTGGCTATTGAGCATACCCAGCTGTGTTACACCAGCTGCTTTGTGCACTCACTGCCTGGGCACGTGCCAGGGCCGCGCTGGGGCAGGGGAGGCTCCTGTCCACAGGCTCAGTTTGGAGCATAACGAGGCACGAGGCTGTGGGACAGATGTGTGAGCTCATGTTGGATGTACTTACAGAGGCACTTGATGATCTTGGTCTTCTGGGCCGGCTCTGTGCTTGCACTGGCAGGGCCTGTGCAGAGTTCCTGCTGCTAGCCAGGACAGGCTGGGGGTGCAGGATGCTCCCCAGCTCCTGCGCTGCTGCCTCCACGCCGCAGTGGCCCCGGGCTGTGACTGGGCCCTTCTCTGTCCCTGCTCCAGTTCTGGGGAGCAGCTCGGTGGGCAGGGAGGAGCTGCAGAGCGTTCCAAGGCCCAGGGCAGGGGGCTGTAAGTCAGCATTGAGCCTCGTGGCCCAAGTCTGTGTGGAACCTGGGGGCCCTGGAGAAGGTGTTCAGCCATGGGGGTGTTCTGGGGAGGCAGTGCCTTTAGCCCAGCAGCGCCTCTTTGACTGAACAAGGGTAAAGTAGTTGAGCTTGAGGCTGTGCTCTGGTGTGGTTAAGGCTGGGAAGACTTCACTACTGGTGCCTCTGTCATTCCTAATGTCTGGCACTGTTTGTTAGATTGAAATACACAGATTATTGCATTTTGATTGAGTTTGTGTACTGTTGTATCAAAGCAAAATGAAACTTAGGAACTCTGTTTATAAAATCCTAAGGTATTTCTTCTTCAGAACTGGAAGGGTGATCTTGTTCTGTTTTTTTAAATACCAGTCTCCTCTGTTATTTTATTGCCTGCCAGAGTCTGCAGCAGTTAAATTTAAGTCAACAATTTATATTATGGCATATATCTGTTGGTAGAGTAAAAGGTTTGTATTGTAAATTTGGTCTGCAGTTCTGCTTTAATGCCGAACTCTAATGATATACATATAAGTGTAAAACATAAATTCTTTAGTTACTTCAATGTCTACAGATCTTGTAAGAAAAACAAGGAAAAAGGTGGAGACAAAGATGACAAGTATTTTAATTGCAGTGGGCCAAAGAGATTTAGCTTTTAGACTTTTTTGGAGTGCTTGGGTTTGTGTTCAGTGATTTTCTTTAAAACCTTCACAGCCTTCAGTTACATTTTGGCAGCATATTTTAACATTTTATGTGCCAGTATGAATTAATTTATTTAGTTACACTAATGTGTGTATTTATTTCCTGGTCCCAGGATTGCTGTTGTGGTCACCTTCCAGTCTCCCCTTTCCCTTCATAGCCCTTTCAGTGTGGGTGCTTCTACAGCCCTGTATTAATACTGACCTGCTACACCTGAACCAGGGCTCTCTTGTACAGTAATTTATTAATTGATTCTCCAGGGAGGATTAAATCTACTGCATTGCTTTTCTCTGGGAAAAGGTAGTTTACCTTAGCCATAAAAAGACAGTGGTGTTTTCATGATACAAGCCTCCTTCCATCTTGGGCTTTTTATGCAGCTTTTCTATTTCTTGCAAGCCTCTGTGCACCAAGCTAATGGCTTGTATTTTCCTGGCTGCTTCACTTGCCTTTTTTAATTCCAGTTTACAGGTTTGTCACAGCAGCTTATGTGAAATGTGTGGCAGTTTCCTTTGTCCCCTGCCTTGAGTCTTCTGCAGTAGGGATTGTCTGTTCTTCTTTGGAAATGGGGCTCTCTTTCACCCAAAAGGCACCTTCCAGAGAGGCAGTGCAAGAGGGGTTGTCTGTATTCTCCTGCCCACTCTGACATTTAGTATTTATTTTGTCATCTTCTGGTAAAGCCACCTGAGCCAGCGTGGGGAGAGAGGAGCACTTCCAGAGACTTTTCCTAAGGGGTATCTTCAGATGGGATCCTGAGATGGGATGAATGGGCAGCTGAAGGTCCTTGCCTCTTGTTGTAGAACAAAAGATACCTATATGACTGACTTTATTCTAAATTATTTATTTAGGGGTGGCTAAAATGAGGTGAATGGACCTTACTCATTCTGTGGGACACACAAAAAATCAGAAGTTTTTATTAATTCAAAAAGATTAATTTAGAATTTTATTAATTCAGAAAGTTTTTAATGAAAAAGTATTTTTCACTAGTTGTTCATCACTGTCAGGATAAGATCTAAAGAGAATACTTGCTGTTCAAGTCTGTTTAGTGTTCAGTGATTTTTACTCTTGCTTATGAAACCCAAAGACTGCTGAAGAAGGGGATTGACTGGGGTCACTTCAAAATACATAAAAAAAGAAAATCCCCAAAGCATTTGAAGAAGGAGAGAGGCCTGAGCATGCAAGCTTATGGCATTGATGAACTTGTGAAATTGCTGCTCAACCCAGACAAGGAACATTTTATAAGCAGCTATTCAGCAGAATTATTGTAAGAGCTAAAAAGAAAAAAAAAATGGGCCAAGAAAAACACTGAGGGTATTTGCATGACTTAGCCTGAAATATACTTTTTGATGAGTTACATGGTGATTGTAAGGTAATAATTTCAGTAATAGCCCTTGATTCTTGTGGTTTTTACTCTGTTACAGAGTCAATAACCTCCATTTGGTGGAGAATGCAGTGAAGCTTTTTTTTGGTAGGGCTCTCTTTGGATCCTTCTTTAGAAACTGGATTTTGCTTCTGATGTAAGACTGTTCTGAAAAATAGGGGGAAAGACCAACTGTTTTTTGGGTTCCAGGTAATCAGAAAATGACCCCGAACACTGAAATTTCTTTTTGCCAATCTTTTCTTCCTTTCCTCTAGCTCAGGAATATTTTTGCTTCACTGTTAATAACAGTGTAATGCCCATGTTGATTATAGGCACTGTGTGGGCATTAAGGGGCCTTTAACTACACATCTGCTTCTTTGAAATGCTGTTGCACTTAGTGATCGTTTAAAGCACTGAGAAGAAACTGCTCTGCAGTGCACTGCTCCCCCAGGCCTTGCTCAGTGCCAGCTTCACGTGTCAGGGCAGTCCTTGAACACACACTCAGAGTCTCCAAGAACTGTCCTCCTCAAGAGAAATCTTTGTTAGAGCAGCCTTGAAAGTGCAGCATTGTTATGAAGTAAATACACGTTTCTGAAGGTAAGAAGTTTGATTTTGTGGTGTGCAGTTGAGTTTTGATGCTTTTTTGGTTGTTAGGTCATTTTCCCGGATTAGGATCATAAATACCCTTCTGCTGCCTGTCATGGATGTGGCACACGTGGTCGTGCTCCATCTAAGCTCCGTGGGGAGTGGGAGGGAGGTGGGGGGGGCGTCTCTTGGTTTGAGTGACATTGGTGGAAGAACTGGAAAGGTGAGGCTGTTGTGTGAATTCTAAAGCTTGCTCCCATGGTGATGAATCTGCCACTTTGGTGAAGCCTGGTTTACCTGCAGCCTGATTTTGGAGCAGAGGACACGTGGAGAAGCTTTCCCTAAAGTCAGAATGCCACTGAACACCAGTGCTGTCTTTGCTTCTGCAGTTTCCACAGGCCCTAGAGGGAAACTGAGGATGGCACTATACTAGTGGGCAGTAAGGGCTTTTTTTCTCTCTCTCTGGTGTTTTGTGGGCTGGGGTTTTTGTTGGTTGGCTGGTTTGTTGGATTTTTTCAAGTAGAATTGCCCTTCTGTAGTCATTGTGTGTGACATTTTGTGATAATCTTCCCTCACCTGGAGCTACATTTAGAAGTGACTTGTTACTTTCCAGTGTCTGTATAACTTTAATATATCCCTTTTAATTTATCTCTCTCTTTTAGATCTTAAGGACCACTAGACTGGTCTGGTTCAGTAGAGTCCCTTCATTAATGACAGCCCTTCCCTAAGCTGATAACAAGATCAGGGGACTCTCTGTTCCTTTTACTGCGTTTTTTTAACTGGAGCAAGCTCTTGAACTTGCACAAGGTTATCTCTGTGCCCATATCAAAGCCTTTCCTTTCATTTCAGCTGTGACTTTCTTGCACAAGCTCTTAAGTGCCTTGACCTCTATAATTTTAAGGACATTTCATTTGCTTCCAGCTCTGTAACCTTTCCAGTTTTTTGGAATGTGTTTTCCAGAGCCTCTGGGACACAGTTTTCTCATTACTGTTATCATAATGTTTATCTTGTAGTCTTGATCCTACAAGCCCTGATGCTATTGTTACTTTGCATTTCTGGGGAGTTGCAAGCATGCTGTGTCTGTTGCACTTGCCCATGGTTAACTTGCTGTGTCTCAGGCACTCGTTGGTTATTTATTTCCTTTGCCAGTCCACATTCAAAGAATCCTTTCATCCTCTTGCCTTTTAGAACAGTGTAATATGTTGGAGATGGCATCTTTCTTACAGAAGCTGAAGTTTTTGTCTATTTTACAAGTTTTTTGCAGTTGGAACATTTTAGTTCTTAATGAGCAGCTTTGGCTTCACCTGATGTGTCCTGCAGCCAGCTGGTCAGATCTGCCTGCTGGGTTATCCCAGTATGTACTAGAGTCTTTGGAATACTTTGGAATTTACCACTCTTCTGAGCATTTGCTTTTGTAACGTTTACATATCAGAGCATGATTTCCCTCCTAAGCAGGATTGTGAACTGAGTAACTGGATTTCATAGATTATCAGTGCTTAAGAATTCATTTTCTATTTTATAGTATCTGTGAGGACTGTTTTGGTTTAAATTGTGAATATGAGTCCAGTCTCAGTAACAATTTCCTTAGACCTGAAAAACTGCAGTATGTTTTTGTTCTTCAACTGTAGTTCATTCTTAAGTTCTTCACAGAGATCATTTCCTAACTGGAATTTACAAAAAGTACCTTCCACAGTTTTCATTTTTGCATGTAACAAACTACGTTTTATAGTAAAAGCCATAATTTTGTGACATGCCCTGTCATAATCAAAATTAAATGATTGCCCCACCTTCCTCCAATAATACTTTCAAGTACACACATCTAACTCTGTTTAAGATATTTTTAGTGATTCCTTTCTGGCAGCATGCCCTCAGCTCTTCGTGCTTCCTTCCTTGGAAACCATGAACTTTCAGATCTGGAAATGATGCAGTAGCTCTGGATGGGGGGAGCATATGCATAATTCAGTAGTATTTATATATGCCTGTGTATGTATGCCTGGATTATAAATCTGTTAATGTAGTAAAACTGGTTCTTGCTGAAATCATAAACGATAAGCTTGTCTTTATTTTGGTCACCTTGTCTCAGTAAGTCTGTCACCACCATTCATTGCACTATTGGAAGAAATGGCATTGATTTCATTATATACTAAATAAATTTCTGTAACTTGGGCTTCTCCTCACTTTCTGGGGACTGTATTCTGTTTTCTACCAGAATGCCCATCTCTGAAGCTGGTTTTGTTTGCTGCAGGCTTTGTTTTGTGTCACAGTTGATGAGAACACCAGACCACGTCCTCAGTTTACCCAGTGCTATTAAACAGCTGCAGTTGTTTGGAATGATGCAGTAGGCAGCAGGCAAAGTGCAAGGAATGCAGCCATCAGAACTGAAGCATTTGCCATGGAGTTTCATGCAGGAATGTACAACTGTCTGTTGCTCACACACCTTTTGATTGTTGTCAGGCATTAAAAATTCAAAGGTAGGCAGCTGCAGTCAGCAGATGGAAAGGCCTGTATCTTGGTATTGTGCAAAAAAGTTGTTGCAGAATTCCTCACCCTTCCCAAGCACTGTAAAACAGCAGCCATGCTTTGCTTATGGAATACTGGGCCTTGGCAGCCAGGCTAGGCAGTAAACTGTTGATGGCCTTCCTAATCAACAGGAATGTTTAGGGAAAACCCATAGGTGTTCCAACAGCTTGTTTAGTTGAGAGGTTTGTGGATTTTTTTTCTTAGGGTTCAGTTTTATAATTTCTTTCCTGACCTGAGGCTTCAAGTAGCATTCCCTGTGCCAGAACGTGTTTTCCCAGGAACCTTATTTTTGGTGTTGGGGGAGGCTTAAAATAATTTCCTGATACTGATTCCTTGGTCTGAAGTCAGAAGTGTTTAGTGAGCAATTCTGGATGGTATCAGCACACTGTTGGTTTTGATATGCTTATTTTTTAGGAAGGGGAGGCTAGATTTCAGGAGATACCATGAAGCAGATCTCTGAAGAAGCATTCATGGTAAAATAAACAATATTTAATGATAGTATGCCAAACACCAAAGTCAATACGTGGATTATAACAGGAGTGCCAGAATAGGATGGGAAGGATGTAAGAGTGTGACCCTTGGTAAGAGGATGGCACTCACTGTACACTTTGCAGAGTAGGCCTTGTCAAACTCCAAGTGTTGGGGAGAAGCTTTCTGGAGAACAAAGGGTGCTGGGGATGGGCTGGGCCTCAGTGCAGGTGACTTGTGAGAAGGGGGGGAGACTGAGAGTTGAACGTGGGGAGGTGGCAGCCAAGGGACCATGGATGGAGACCTGCAGCTTCCAGGGAGCTGCAGTGGCTCTGCTGCCCCTCACTCGTGGTGGAGGCAGTGGCACAGCTGAGGGCAGTGGCCACAAGCTGTAGCAGAGAAAATCAGGGAGAGTGTGAGCAGAGGCAGGGGATTTATTCACTGTAGCGCAGCACTAGAGCAAAGCTGCAGTGACATTTCTGTCTTTAAAGGTTTTCACAACTTAGCTGGACAAAGCTGTGACTGACCTGATGTTGTGCTGGCCTTATGTCTAAGGAGGTGATACGCAGAATCCTTTTCAAATTATGTGTGTAGGATGTTTTGCTTGTGTTAGACGCCAGCTGCATTCACTTAAGAACCATCTTTTCTGGGTAATTAAATGTTTTAATGTGGGCATTCATACTCTGCTGTAGTAATGTCAGATTCTTAGAGAAGAGTTCTTTTTCTGCTTAGTGACTTGCTTGTTACTAGAAATACATACTGTTAAAAAGGACTTTGAGTGTAAAAATGCTTGCATATACTTTGTTCAAAGTCTGCAAATTTCTCCAGAATGTTAATGCAGACCTCTTATATGAAGTGTTGTGTTTTAAATGGTGGTCAAGCATAGAAACATTGCAAATGGATGCATTCCATCTGTGTGGTTTAGTTGGATGTTTCCAAATAGGCAAAGAAGTATTTACAACCTGTAGGTGCTCTGTTTTTCAAAGAGTTTGTTTACTCTTAAGTGTGTTCTTTTCAAACATGGCAATTACTTTCTTTTCCTGAGAGCTAATAGTAAAATTTTCAGCAGTGCTCCAGATTTCTTTCCAGTAATAACATAGTCTTCTTGTGTTTATTTAATTTGTCCACTTGTCTTGCTTGTCTTTTATTCTGTGGGATAGGTAAGTAAGAACCTGTACCTAAAAACACATGTAGAGTTTGTATCTTAATAGTATTAGAAGCAAAGCTAGTTTTATTCAGTGTAGTTTTGTTCAGTTTTTAACCATTGTTTGTGAGCTGATAACTGGCTTTTTTGAATCTTCAGTAGTCTGTATGTTGGAGGAAAATCATTATGTCTGCATTGTAGGTTGGGAGGAGGCTTTCTTGTAGTCCATCTTTGTAAACTCTAAATCCCAAGTAAAGAACAAAAACACCTTGGGAACCTTTTCAGCCTTTCCACAGTCTCTCCACAGAATTGGATGTAGCAGGAAATGTAATTGGCAGTCCCTCTCTTGTCTGTCAGCAGTCCCCTGCAGTTGGAGTTCTCCCTCAGTGTCTGTGCGGAGCAGTCAGTGCCTGTTACAAGTGATACTCCAGCTGTTCCTTTGCTTCCTTGTACAGAGCTTTCTTTAGCTGAACAGCTTTGCCCTGCTGATGACAGGAGCGTTAGCACTAATAACCATAAGTGTTGCTAATTAACTTAAACACTAGCTGATGGAGAGACTTCAGGTAAATACTGAAGAAGGTTCTTTAAAATGTTATTGATAAGCAGTTGGGTAAGATGGGATTTCTTTGTAGGGCAGAATGTGTAATACAGGATGCAGTTGTGGTTGGCATACTGAGTGCCCACAGCCCCTCAGGTTCCTGCTTTGAACCCTTAGAGAGTGCCTCTTGAGTTTGTCACCTTGGCCACAAAGGAGCTGCCCATTGCTGTTTCACCTTCTGCAGCTAGCAGGCTTATTGCTCTCAAATGATTATATGCTACAGTTGAACATTCTCATTAAATGTAGCAGCATCCCTTTATCACTGTTGGTTTTAATCCATTTCAGTATACCATGTTCTAATAATGGAGCTTCCAGGTGGGCTGCAGCAATTAGAACCGAATTCCAAATCCACTGCAGCAATTGCCACTGACTCCTCTGGCTGTCGTGCAGCCCTTGGGTTCCTGTCGCTTCTGACTGGTGCCCGTGTTTGTGATCCCACTGAACAGTCCCACTGCTCTGAGGGGCTGGGGCCCATGTTTGTGATCCCACTGAACAGTCCCACTGCTCTGAGGGGCTGGGGCCCATGTTTGTGATCCCACTGAACAGTCCCACTGCTCTGAGGGGCTGGGGCCCATGTTTGTGATCCCACTGAACAGTCCCACTGCTCTGAGGGGCTGGGGCCCATGTTTGTGATCCCACTGAACAGTCCCACTGCTCTGAGGGGCTGGGGCCCATGTTTGTGATCCCACTGAACAGTCCCACTGCTCTGAGGGGCTGGGGCCCATGTTTGTGATCCCACTGAACAGTCCCACTGCTCTGAGGGGCTGGGGCCCATGTTTGTGATCCCACTGAACAGTCCCACTGCTCTGAGGGGCTGGGGCCCATGTTTGTGATCCCACTGAACAGTCCCACTGCTCTGAGGGGCTGGGGCCCATGTTTGTGATCCCACTGAACAGTCCCACTGCTCTGAGGGGCTGGGGCCCATGTTTGTGATCCCACTGAACAGTCCCACTGCTCTGAGGGGCTGGGGCCCATGTTTGTGATCCCACTGAACAGTCCCACTGCTCCGAGGGGCTGCAGCAAAGGCAGGAAGCACACACAGAGTTAGTCTGTCACGAGTCACTGCTTTCTGAATCATTCTCAGGCTAGCTCTGAATATTAAATTTAGAGACAGTATTTTTCTGGCACCATTCAGAAAAATATCTTTTCTGCGCTTGACAGCATTTACTGGTATTTCACTGTAATTAAGTGTTCGAGAATTTTGGCTACCAAGATGTATTTTTCTTGTGCTTACTTTTAAAATGTCAGCAGTCTTCCATGAAAAATAATTCTTCTTGATGAAATTATTTCAGTTATTCCAGGTTACTGTTGAAGTAGACATAGAACTAAAAAGTAGTGACCCTTTTCTCCATACATTTTGTCCAAGGAGATTTTGTCTTGTATGTTTTTGTTGTTTGCTAACATATGTCAAAACCATGGTATCTGACTCTGCCTAAAAAGCTGTATTGATTTTCTGATATTTCCCAGCGGGATATGCAATTTTTTTTGTCTTTGGGCCAAAAAAAGCTTGGAATGTTGTGCAGTTTTATTCTTTGTGGCTAATTCAATTAATTTCAGGTTTTCTAGGTTGATGCTACACCCGCTGGGAACCAGATTTCTAAAAAGACAATATTTCTAGTAATCTACCAAAATAGCCGGCTGCATTTCAAAATTAAATGTTTAAATTGTTGTCTGCTGTTACTGTTTTGAAGACCAACTCATTGTCGGCATAGTTATATTTGGGAAAATGTGGCTCAGTTACATGATCTGAGCTTCTGAAACGACCCTGATGTCTCCCAAAATAAAGTTACTGCAGTACATGAAGAGCAGCTGGTACCAAGCAGTTGTAAGTTCAGCACCACTGCTGTACCCCCTCCATAAGGACTGGCTGGGGATCACAGACAAGTTTGTGTGTTGGTAACTGCTGTGCTCAGCTGTTTCTTCCCACTTTTCTCCTTTAAAGGGTGACTGTAAGGTTTTTGTGAATTACCCCATTCTCTAGCTTTAGTTTATAGCACAGTGCATCTGCAATGCAACCAAAGAAGGTTCACAGACAGGGGTTTGGGGTGGTTGTAATTTTATATTTATTAAACTCCCAGGACTTTTCTTTCCCACTTAAATTGCTAAAAAGCTGCTCTCTGTTCAGATAGTCTCTCTTACATAGAATGAAGTCACTTGCTCTCCACAAGGACTTGAATTTCCTCTTAATTTCCTTTTTATGGCATTTCCTGTGTCCTGCTCAGTCAATTTGGAAAATCCCAATTTGGGAATATTTGGTCAGCAGCCTGTAAAAACTGCCTGATACATTAATTGCCTCAGATCTTTCTGGCTGAGCTTTGGCTGTGTTTGGGGTGTTTTTTTAGGTACAGACTTTGGGTATTTACTAGCCTTAGCTTTTGTGTAGCTATATGCCATTCCACATAGTGCAGATTCCTCTAAATGAAACCCAGAGACTGCGCTTGAAGGAAGGATGGGCATGTTCTGGGCTGAGGAGTAGTTCTTGTTTCCACAGCTTGTGGATGCTGTGCTGTAGCAGGGGACTGATGAGACAAGACAGGCCCACATGGTCCGCACTGTCTGCTAAGGAATGAGAAATAAATTCTGAAATTCCTCTCATCTGTCCTAGGGGGAAATGTCATTCTCATCTGGGATCTCATGGTCAGTCTGTCCTTGAGCATGGCAGCAAAATGTATTAGGTAGAGGGCTTCAAAAAAAGGAGGATTATGTAAATTATTGAAATTACCTCTCTGCTCTTTTGGATGCTGTGACCTGTCTCTAATGAGTTCCTTATACAGGGAAACTCATGTACTCCCTCCAGAGCATGGCCACAGAGAAACCCTTTGAAGATGGCAGAGAGGGATCCCACTGAAACCTCGAGCTGTGATGTTCAGATGCAGGGCACTGCTTTAATTCCCAGCTGCAGTATTCCATGCCTTTGCAGGCTGTGTCCAGGGATTCCTAAGTCCAAGCAATCCCCTGTGCCCATGTTACAGAGAGCAGGGACTGGTGTGTACATCTGAACTGTCCTGGTGCAAAACAAAACAACTCTTGTTCCAGGTAGGAAGCTAATCACTGCATGGGTGTGTTAGGGGAGGAATAAATTAGGGCCGTTTCAAAATTAAAAGCAGCAATTTACTGGATTGTTACTCATTAATTACACACACTGCCAATAATTAGGTCTCACTTGCTATCAATATTTTCTCACATTCAGGACAGTTAACTCCTAAAAATCTTACCCTTGTTAGCTGTGAAGATCTGGTACCACAGCACTGCTGTCGTGTTCAGCGTAGTTTCTGTATAAATATGTCTGTAAACATACACATACAAAAATATTCATGATGTCCATTTGTACATAGCTAGGTAATTACATACTTATGTCTACATGTATATACACACTCAGCTGGGTTTTGTGGGTCTGCCAGCAGTCTGCCAGCTTTGCAAGCTGCAAAATGCACAGCTGCAGCTGGCACAGGTCTGAGTTAGAGAAGCAGCTACAGCTTGCTTTTTGTTAGGAAACTTTTTATGTGCATCAGGCCTCTCCCTGGACTACTTCATGTTGTATTGCACTGTTACTATGCAGAAACTTTGGCATGAAATACTAAATTCCATTAGGATAATTTATAGATTTTTATGCTCTAAATAGTCCAGGAAGGGACAATGGGGGATTCTGAGATCGTGCCTCTCATACACTGGCCTAGGATTGAAGCTGCCAGAGGAAAATGAGCTCTTTCAGGTGTTGTAAGTTCCACAAATAGTTAATCTCTTCTCCTGCATAAAACCTGTAAGCTTGTTACCAAATAATGTGAATGCTAATATAAGGGCTATATCAAATACCTATAGTCACAAAGCTCTTCTGCTTCATTCATATCCATATGTATGTAGGTATATGTAAATGTATTCCTTAGAAAGCCAGTGGATACAGTGGCAGAGTACAAAGTTACCAATTTAACCTTGTATCACAGAAATAGAGGCTTGAATTAAGAGTTTGTACCGTAGTGAAATTAGCTTCAGGAGCAGCTTCACTGTCACGTTAGGATTGCATTATGTGAATTTGTAAGAGTCACAGGTGGTTGGAGTTTCAAAACCTGCTTGTGTTATTCAGCTCAACCTTTTGCAGTGAGTGCCCAGTACTCTTTTTTTGCAGTAATTCCGTTATTATTTCAGTGTATTTTGGAGCACCTCTAATGAAGCTATCTCCATCAGTCACTGAAACAATCTGTTCCATTCTGAATTGTATGTTGGGTGCTGTGACTCAGGCTGCTGCCAGCAGATCCCTTTTATTTCACATGGTGTCCCTTAGCCAGCACAGTTGCCTCAGCTTAGATGGGTTTTATTTTTTCATTCTTTATGTACCGTTCTGGATTGCAGTGACATGAAGAGTAGACATAATACTTAGCAGTAAAATTGGCTTACTGGAACAAGCAGTGTTCTTACCATCTGAAATTCTCAGACACCTTTTGAGAAGGAATTTATAAATACTTATTTTTTAATCACAGGAAGTGCAAACTATTATTTGATCTCAAAGAGTGTAATTAAATCAAGAAGCACTGAATAAAGGCTGTGTGGCTATTACCTAGGTTTCTTACCTTTCTCTAGTACTACCTTGCATTTAACAGGCAGCTGTGTTTTTAATCTTTACAACCATACATTTCTTTACTTCCACTGAACTTTTGCAGCTGGGAAGCTGCTTAAATCCTCTGTAAGCAACCTGATATACCCATCACACTGACTTTCATGCTAGGTGATCAGGTTATGAGGAAATAATGAAGTACTTGAGGTACACACCTCTTGTGTCAAGTCACTTGTGATACTGCCCCCACCTGTGCCTTGGTGTGGGTCTGGATTGCTCACCCCTCTGCTAGCTTGCCTGCTGCACATCTGCTTTATCTCAGTGCTCTGCTGTCATGCTAGCTTCATATGAAACTCATCCAGTAGCTTTGTAGGCCTTACTTGACTGTACTGCAGGTGGGTTTTTGCAAGTTTTCCTCCTCTTAGAGTCCTAATTCATGACTAGCAACTTACCTGAATTTTCTTACCTTCAGAAGGAAAACCAGTTTTTCACTCCAGCTTCCCCAATTTTTTTTTGTTTTGGTCTTTTTTTAATGGCTTTTTTTGGGCGCAGACGATGTCTGCAGGTGGCTGAATCCCCAAGAGAGCTGTCTCCTGTGTTGAAAGGCCACTGGAGTTCAGGCAAAGCTGTGGCAGGGTTGCAGTGTGCAGAGCTGGGCTCTGAAGCTGTGTGCCACAGAGAGCTTCAGTCACTGCCTGTGCTCTCACTTCCATTTCAAAGCTGCCTTTGAAGGAGTAGTTCTTCAGTCTTTGTTCCAGTGGGAGCTCTCCAGCCTTTCCCACTCTGCTCTCAGCCTTTCCCACTGGGTGAGTTGCTCAGAGTCTTTGTACATGCAAATAAACACTGAAGGGAAACTTAGGTTATTTACCACAAATTCTTTTTCTTGAGATAAATTGTGGGTTTGCTAGTTTCTTCCCTTTTTTCCCTGAGTGAAGAACTGTAAAGATTTTGAATGAAAAAAAAGAAGGAAATTTTTTTGGGGTCAGTTCTAGGAGGTGGTGACTGTTGGTGTCTGGTCAGGTGTGTTTGTTCTCTTAAGACACTCGTAAGGTGTTGGACACATGGACAGTTTGGCTTTGCAGCCTCTTGGCTTTTCCCTGCAAGCTGCTCTGGTGGTGGCAATCACTTCACACAGCTGGAGTAAAAGGTACAAGCACAGTGGCTCCTGCTCTCACCTCTTGGCAGTGGCTTCTGCAAAGCTGAGAATCTGTTTTCCTGATTGTTTTATTGTTAAAAATAACAGGCACGGAGCTGCTAATTGGAAAGAAGGGATTAGTGAAGTTTAGTTTTCTTTGTCAAGAGCTGGGCCCTGAAGCTATTAAACTACAAACTTGGTTCATTACTTGGTTTTGATTGAAGATTACAAAATCAAGCAAAAACATTAGAGGACTAAGAAGACATGCCTACAAGGAAATATGAAAAGTATTATTTGAAAAAATAGCGGAATTAGGAAACACTTGATGAATTTTAAAGCAAATTAGGTTAATTTCAAGAATGTATTTTTGATAGTGTGAAATCTTTAATTACTTTAGGGACTTTGAACATTATGCTTATGAACATATTGGTATTTTCTAAACATCCTCCTTTCTGCACCTTCCCTCTCAGGGAAAGCAGAATTACAGATGCTCATATTGAAATTTCCTTTTAGTTTTTGTTGCAGGAGAAACAGAATGGAACACAAAGAAGACAGAAATAAAATGTACAAATAAAGCAAACAAATCCCCATAAAAATTTAGTACTTCTCAGTTGTCTAACACTTGATAGTTCTAATTTTACTTGTTTGATTTTGCTTTTGAAAGACTGAAAAAATAAGTAATTTCCTCCTGTTCTCAGTTGCATCCACTTCTCTACTATATTTAGGCTGCCTAGAAAAATAAAGCCAAGTACAGGAAATAGGCACATTATTGGTGTAATTCAGTCCACTTAGTGCAGTATTTCAGAGGGCTGCCTGACTATTTGAGGTCTATGAAGTATTTTGGATGTTAGTTATCCATAGGTAGGAGTTCATATATGCACCAAATTCTCTTTTTTTTTTTTAGTCATTGGTTGGGAGCTCAAAACTGAAATAAATCCCAGTAGTCTTGGATTTGAGGGAGTTGTCCTATCACTTACAGGGAGAATGAGCAGGAAATAAGGCCTGTTTGATAGCCCAGGTGTACTTTCACACTTCATTAGCAGATTGGTGTGTACATGTTTCAGAACTGCAGTACAGTCTTGTGTTTTAATTGTCTGTGTAAAAGTGCTGTTGCTGCAAAGCCCCATCTGAAGTGCTGCTGGAGGAGGGCCCTGAGGTGGTGGTTCTGCACTCAAGTGCAGCCTGGGTTGCTCCACTTGGAATTATTTTGATAGTCTAGAGGCCAAAATATTTGTTTAACTAGAAAGAAAACCATTACAAAATGATGAAAAGTTCTCATTCAGTGGTGGTTCTTTGATTTTTATTGTTTTTAAGCAATAAATAGGCACTTGTTCTCCTTAATTATTTTATGTGATTGCAAATGAAAAATGTCTTGTATTTTTTCTGTGTTATTATAAATCTTTCCAGTGACCTTTTTGAAGGTGCGACAGTTCCAGTGATATTCTGAAGAGGCACTGATTTTAAATACCCTGTTTTTCAAATTAAATGGCAACTACTTGTTGGCTCAGACAGTGAAGTTACTGTAATTTGAGAATGCATTTAACTGTCTCCAAGGGCTATGTGGGTCTCCTCATCAAAGTTAGGGAGGATAGCATTATTGGGGCACCTAAGTTGCCAGGTTTTCTAATTCAGAAATCTGATTTTCTTCAGCTGAAGCTTTGTCTGCCTACAGATTTATTATATACTTCAAGATTTGCCTGCAATGTTCCACATCAATTGTATTAGTAGTAGTGCTTTCATGTGTTAGGGATTTGTGGATTGCACAGTGTGGAATTGTGGTGAGGAGGGTGGAACACAAACAGTATTAGTGTTTGAAACCAACACATTGCTGCAGAGAGAGCTCTAGTACCATGAGGTTTGTTATTCCTATTGAATATTACACAAGTGCAGTTTTATCCCGTTGTGTTTGTTTCTTCTATGTCCTCAGACTCCAAGTGACAGGAAATGAGTTTGGTCTGGGCTTGTTTGAGGTCCTTCTGTGTGTGTGATGGATTTTCCAGCTGCATTCCTTCTGTATTCTGTGCCGGGTTTCCTTTGCTTCAGGTTGGTGTGAAGGGTTGAGGGAGATGCAGTGCTGCCAGGTCACCGTGCAGAACAAGCCCCTGGGGCAGCAGCAGAAAACCCCCAGGCCTTCTGGGTGAAGCACAGGTTAAAATCCAACTGACTCGAAATGCACAGTTGGTTTGATTCAATCAAACAGGATAAATTGCCCTGGTAAATTCGGGTTACAGTTGTGGGACCTGCTCAGTTGAAGAATAAACATCAATTTGCTGCTGGTTACATCTCCATTCAGACTGAAAGCAGATTGGGAAATAGTGGAAGTCTGTTCAGCAGTGGTTCCAACTTTAAGCCACGTTGTTCATCCTGATTCTCTGGGTAAAATTGCAATTGAAATCACCAAGAAATTTTTACAACTGCTTCCCCAGCTCCTCTTTTAAAACTTCTTTCTTCTTTGTAGTACTGTACAACCACCCACAGCTTATGTGCTTACCATGGGCATTTTTATAACTGTGATAAAAACTACAAATGTATTCTCACTTAAAAGTAATTGCACTATTACTGTAATGCTTTTTAGAAAATAAAGTTTTTATCAATGTCAGGTGTTTTGCCAAAAAGAAAAAAACTACCTGTTCTTTTATGCTCACTGATTTTTGTTGTTTTTTGGTTTTTTTTAATAGTGATTCCAGAGTTTATTAGTCAAGTAAATATTGCATTGGAGAGCTTAAGCAAGAACACAGTGCATCTGTTTGATGACAACCAGTTTGTTGACATTTCCAAGAAGGTTTATGATACGATTCACAACATCAGGTGCTCCGTCATGATGATTCGGGTAAGTCTGGAATTTGTTTTTTTCATACTGCTGGCTGAGATGGGTCAGGATGTCAGGGCATTTTTGGGAGCATTCAGAACTGTGTGTGTGATAAATGCCCCAAGCTCATATCCAGGTTGAACTGGCCTGGGAAACTTGGGTTACAGTGAAATGTGTGATTGTAACTCCACAAGTCTAGGGCTGCATTGAGTACCACATCAGAATGTTGCACAAAAATGTCTTCACTTCTTTAAAAATATGTGGTTTTGTTTGGCTGGTAAAGATCTTTGTTCACTTCATTAACTACTAACTTGCAACTACAAAACCAAATCTTGTAGTTCTTCAGCTTTAACCTGTGGAATGTAGGAGAGAGAGTATTTCCAGGGGATTCTGATATTCCCATATAAGTTCTTCCAGCCTTACACCAGAACGTGATTTCTTTGTCTCACACAATTACAATCACTGTGCTTACGTTTGTGTTTTTCCTGAAGTTCAGAAACTGAATCAGAGCAGCTTATTTTTAAAATTCAAGCCAGAATCTTGTCAGATGCAGAATTTCCCCCAAATATCTTCATAAGGAATGATAAACAACTGAGCTGCAATGTCTGTATGTTCAGCAATTTCATTTTAATATAAGATTAAACATTAATAACAATATAGATAGATTTTTCAAAGGAAGTTTATCTTCTGCACTGACTGTGCAGTTGAGAACATGGTAGGAAACAGATTCCTTTTCTTGTGAATACAAACCCGTGACAGCCCAGCCTGGGCAGCAGGGAGGTGCTGGGAGGTGGGTGTGCTGCTCTACTCCGTTTTGGTGAGACCCCTCCTGCAGAGCTGCTCCAGCTCTGGGGTCCCAGCACAGGAAGGACAGGCAGTGTTGGAGTGGGTGCAGAGGAGGCACAGGAGTGATCAGAGGGATGGAGCGCCTCTCCCACGAGGAACAGCTGGGGCTGGAGAAGTCTCTGTGGAGGCCATACTGCAGCCCTTGGGTACTTACAGGGGCTTATAAATGAGATGAGAACAGACTTCTTTGTAGGGCCTGTTGTGATGGGGCAAGGGGTAATGACTTTAAATGAAAGAGGAGAGATTTAGCTAGATAAAAGGAAGAAATTTATTGCAATGTGAGTGCCAGTGAAACACTGGCACAGGCTGCCCAGCAAGGTGGTAGAAGCCCCATCCCTGGAAGCATTCCAGGCCAGGCTGCAGGGGGCTCTGAGCAAACTGACCTGCTCATTGCAGGGGGTGTTGGACTAGGTGGCCTTTAAAGGTCCCTTCCAACCAAAACCATTCTAATGTGAAGAACATTAGTCTTAACATATTGCAGTGTGTAAGGTAAAGCAGGAATTCAAATGTGCAGGATGATTACAATGTCTCATCCTTATTGCAGTTGTCAGTTAGGAAGCTGTTTGTATACTGAGGAGAGACCCTGAAACTTCCAGCATGTGGCCCGTAGCAGTAAGAGTTTGTGAGCTGCATGTAGGTCCAAACCAAACCAACCAGGTTGTGGGTGATGCTTGCTTAGGTCTTCAGATCAGCTCCTGTGTCAGTGAGCACAGGCTAAGAAGTTTTCATTAGGACATCTCATTTTTTTCTAGGTAAGCTTCATTTAATGCCTGTGTTGCTCATCCCTCCCTTAGTGACTCAGGGGCTCTTGGGTCTTTTAGGATTACAGAGTTGCTTCTGTTTCTCAGTGAGATAAGAGTCTTCTTTATGTCCAGTTGTCTTAGGCTTGAATTCCATGGTGATGACTGTGTATTTCTTTGTGGAGTTTTGCATTTCTGGGGAATTGGGAAATGCACTGAGGAGTGTAACACAGCTTCAGTCAGTTTCTGTGAGGAGGCAGACTCAGCTCTGCAGTATTTCCTTAGAGTGCTCTGTAGGGGTGTCTGTGTGGGACAGTCACTCAGGTAATATGAGGGGAAGAGCCTCAGGTGTGAAGAGGCTGTGACAGGCCCAAGGCCCAGGAGGTGCCCAGTGTGCAGTACCTGGGCTGTGCACCCATGGAATCCTGAGCCACTGCCCAGCACCCGAGGGCACAGCAGCCATGGAATGGCTTCTCTCAGGGCCTTCTTCCACTGCTGCTTTGCAAGTCCTGGCCAAGAGCTCAGGAGAGTTAAAAAATGGTTGGAAAGGATGTGAGCTCTCTCCTTAATGAATCCCATTGTTCAGCCATGGGAAGGTTTTTTTGAGGCTTGGTGAAATGTTAGTCAGCTACTCCAGCATCCCTTAGAGATAGTGATTGCCAGCACAGAGAGTGCTGAGAAAAGCCTGGCATTCATTTTCTGAGCCAGGATGTGTTTGCATTCCTGGTTAGATATGTTCCAGACGATGCCAGCTCCCTGGAAGAAGCTTTAGTGGATCTGGGGGTTACTCAGACAGGCACTGTTAGTGTAGCAGCCAAGGTGAGGAAATGAGATGTTCTGTGGCCAGCGTGCTGCTGCTGCCAGACAATGGCACCTTGCTGCTTACAGGGGATTCATTGCAAGACTGAATCGGGGCAGGAACTCGTTGATAAAAAATAATTGGGAAATGTAAATGGATGAGGCCACTCATTCACAAGGGGCAATTTTTCAACATGGCAGTAGAAGCAGAAATTCTCCAGGTCAGTTTCTCAGGAAGCATTTCAAACATGTAATTACACAGAAAAAATGTTTTTAAAAATAGAGTTCTTAAATGTAAAATGCTGCCCAATACTATTGTTAATGCAAATTACCAGCTATGCATTTCAATGTCCAAGCTTAACCAAAGATAGGTAAAACATTCACTGCAGTCCTGCAAGGTATGAGGCAGCACCTGAGAGCAGCTACACAGTGGCAGGTGTGTGGTACTGCTGAGCTGTAATAGAAGTGCCTCTGGCATCAGGGGGCTGCTCCCTTAAGATGCTTTTCACTGTTCACTTGCAAGGACTGCTTGATGCAGGGGCAGCTGTCAATGAGAAATAACTAGGTAGTTGATCCAGGGCGTATCCACAGTTCTCAGTCATTTTTTGACTCTGAGGATCCCATTTTTGTTGTGTTTTAGAGATTTTTGTGGGCTTGATCTTGCACAGGAGCATTTGTACATTATCTGGATAACATTTTAATCAGGATATTGATGTTACAGAAATAGATTAGATTAAATAGTACAATTGAAGGCAATTCTTCCAGGTGAAATATGTAGAAAAGTCAAAGGAAACAGGTTGGTGGTTTTTGAGACAATACACATGTCTCAAAATGCTGCAGAATGTTAAGATTATTGGTAAAACCTTTTAAAAAACTTCTGTATGAAGGTGCTTTTAGTTGAAAAATATGAGACAGCTGGATTGAAATAACAGCTACCAATATCCCATTAGGGTATAAACTAGTGGAAAGGAATGACTTCAAAAGAATAATAACTGCTGGTAACTAGAGCACTAATAGTCATGCTAACAATTATACCAACAGTGGAAACAAAGTCACCAAGTCAAAAGTTTCACAGAATTCTTTGTTCTTTTTGGAGGATAAACAAGTGAGCAGCTGTTCAGGTTTTACAGAGACAAAGAAGAGGGCAAAGGGTTCATATGCTCTGTGCAAGATGCTTTTACTATACTTGTGTTCATGAAAGCAGTGACTGAGGAACCCAAGTTCTCTAATTTTGTGAGAAGTGGAGAGTGTGTATTGAAACTGCTGTTCTTAGCACATGAAAACATTTATTAAAAATCCTTTCTGCTGAATGGGTATTCTCTGTGCTGTTTCTCTCAGAATCCTGGCATGGAGACCATAGGTTCCCTCAGGAGTTTATGGTGTTAGGCTTCTTGAGTTTGTTTTGCACATTGTTCCTTGATTTCCCTGCACCATGATGTATGGGATATCCATCCCCCAGCCCCCCTGAAAACTGAAGCAAAGCATTCGTTTTTCTTTTCTGTCTTACCCAGGTACTTTTATTCAACTAGATCCCCCCTGCACCTCCAATCAATTCCTAATATTCTTGTTTCTTTAGCCAACAGTCTTTTTCTGTGTGTTTTAATTTCCTTTGGAAAGTCAAGCTCAGTTTAGGTATACATTCAAAAGTCTACAGCATAAATGCTTTTTCATATATTTTGGCTTTCTCAGAATACCCTTGGATGGGTTCCCTTTTTAACTTCTGTTGGTTGCAAATCTGGCATGGTTTTTCATTCTGTTTTAAAGAAATGTAAGAATTCATCCTCAGCATAGCTTGAGTTCGTCAGCACACTCGATTTCTCTCAGGAAGAGACATCACAGCAGAATTCATTATCTTACACCCAGCAGAGTTACAGGAAGTTTTAGAACATGGACCTCTAGGACAGGGAGATAGCAAGTGGTGAAAACCTTTCAGCCAGTTACTGAGTATCTAGTTTCAATTCTACCATGGCTTTTACTAATGACAGAATTATCCTACACCTGCAGGCTTTTCTGCCTGTTTTTACTTCTGTAGTCCAAGTGAGTTAGATCCTGTCCAGTGTAGGCAGTAACAGACATGAATTGAACCTCTGTTAAAGAAAGTTAAAGAAAACAAAGCAAAACAGAGAATATGAGAAAGGCAGGCATTTACTGCAGTCCTATTGTTTGTTTTTCCAAAAGGGCCTTGAGACCTCATGGAACAAACAGACAAGGAGCTGTTCATACAGCCTTGTTAAACTTCATTGTTGGTCTGAAATACAGAAGTGATGCTAATCCATTACAATCTCATATTGAGAAGTTTGATAAAAACCTTTTTCTTCATCTTTTTCTATCCTTCACCAACTGCACAAGAGGCAGAACCTTTGCAGCAGTAGTTAGCCACTTGGTCCTGCACCTCTCAGCACTTTCTGGTTGTTTCTGACCTAAGCAGGATGGGACCTTTCCTTCTTCAGCTCCTTGGCAGCTTCAGTCCTGTCACCCAAGGATTGATATGTCTGGATGTCGTGTGACTGCAGAAGAATGTGTTCATGTGATGTCTTGAAAAGAGAGTGCAGAACAAATGCCTGTTGTCTGTCAGGGGTAGTGGCACAGCTCCTCCTTTTTCAGGCTGTTACCCTGAGTCCCATAAAAGGAGAATGGCAGTTCGTGCTGTAGAACCCAAATAAGAGGTGAGTTAAAAGTGTTTAGCACTGCAATCAGCTGCACATCCCTGCAGGTAAAAACTTCTGACAGCTGCTTGTCCCTGCCATGTTATTTGGTTTTTAACATCTCAAGTCACAATCACCAACCCTGAAGTACCATTATGAGAAATCTTAAAGCACTATCCCACACAGGTTACATTTCATTTCTTAATTCACCTACAGACATATTTTCTAAAAATGTCTATGTTCTTTACAGTATACCTGGGAAGCCTTCTCATAATGTACAAATACTTGTTATAATTTATATCAGTATTAGCATCATACAGTCAGTCATTATTATTGTGACTCTGCTTTGCAGATATCCTACCAAAATGCTCTGTACTGAACAGTTTTGGGACACACTCAGCATACATTTCAATTTAACATGAAGACATTTTCAAAAATGCTAATCTCCATTTAGTACCAGAGGAGTTTGTCTTCCTAAATAAATAAAGCAAATCCCTCTTTTCTGGCAAACAGTTCTGTATATCAATTTGCTTCTGTTTCATATTTATGTACAATGTAACAAACTCTCAAAGGTCTCAGTTTCATTAGTTTATGGCCTTTAATATCTTCAGCAAATCAGATGACTTCTGGTTCTCAGTGTGATAGTGTTGCTGACTTTGTTGCTCTGCAGAGTAAGAAGCTGCCCAGTAGTGTATGTGTTAATAAAACCCACCTCTTGTTTTGTCCCTGAAAGCTGCATCCACTTGTCTTAACATGGGGGCAGGATGTTACCCTAGGAAATAGCTTTAGTTTGGAGCTGCCCCAATTGCCATAATAAGCACCTGTTCTTAAAAGCTGAGGTCTTTCCACAAGGGAAAAAAATTGTTAGTAAAAATACAGATAGTTTATTGATTTTAAAATCAGGTAGTATATTCCCATCTCAGCTAGAGGGGAGAGAGACAGAAGAGTTAAAAAAGCACATGCTTTAGCCTTCCCATCTCAGACACAGGAGTGGAAGCCAGAGTACAGATAAAATATTATTTCACTCAGGGATGGGTGGGCCCCTCTCCTCCCCCTTCTTCAGGTCCCCTTTGCTTAAACAAAGTAGAAGCAGAGTCCCTCCACAGGGTAGTTGGGAAATGGTGATTTTTTTTTTTTTTTTGCTAACAAAAGACAAGAGAAATTATCTGCTTTTGTGTGCTTCTGCATTTCTGCACTTTGAGATGAACAGGTCTTAACTTCTTGGTTCTTTGTACATCTTTCTGACTGCTGCCCCATTCCCATGCTCCAGGCATTTGCTCAGGCTTTACAGGGTGATTGCTGATTTTAGATTCTGGTTCTTTTTTACATACCAAATGAACAGTGACTAGAAAAATAAGTGCCCCCTTTATCCTGCTATGTGCAATTCCAGAATGGTCCTTTCACATCCACGTGTTTTGTTATTTCTGTACAGAGAAATCATCCAGTGGTAGAGGAGTGCCAAAAGGAGCTGCCCTCCTTCTGAGGAACAGTATGTGGAACCCCTGTGCTGTTTTATGGATGTGCTGGGGGAGCAGACTCCCTCTAATTGCAGCTGTAATAAGCTTGGAGAAAGCACTTGATGTTGTCAGGCCAGTCTTGTGTACAGGAGTGCTGGGGAAGATTGTTTCCTCTGCAAAGCAGCAGCTCCCGTGCACCCCGCTGGTGACTCTGCAGGGCAGGAAATGGGAGTGGGTATTTGGAGTAGTGCCAGGAACCCTCTGCTTGGGCAGTGCCATGTTCAAACCTGTCCTTTCTGTATCTTAACTCATACTAGTTTTACCCCCATTGCTTTAAATTCTTTTAATACTATCTGGTTGTTTTTCATTTTTGTCAAACTATTATAGTTAATGGAGCCTTATTCTTAAGGCAGAAATACTGCAGTGTCTTTTGAACCCCATCTTACTTTTCACTGTCACATATTTCACTTGTCTCACCCTCTTCTCAGTGAGGGGAAGGAGAAGTGTGCACAGAGGGCTCACTCAGGGAAAGCACCTCAGGAGATCAGCTGGTCCAGCCTGCTGTTGAAAGCAGAGTGTTATCCAGGGCCCCTTTCAAGACATGTCTGACTTCACTGTTTGCTTCTTAATTTTATCTATTAGAATTACAACAGTAATGGGGAATTGGTGGGTCAAATAAAGCAATAGTGTGTTAAACTTAGGTATCAAAGGAAGCTGCTTGCTACACTTCATGCTGCTGTTAGTCTGTAATGCTTTCTCTGTTGTTGGCTGTGTTTATGCCTCATTGTTTACATTCAGCACAGGAATGTATGGCCCATCTTTTTCAGGAAAAAATGGAATTTTCTTTAGCCTGGCTTAGGTTTCCAGTTTAGGCATCAGCTAATGGAAAGGATGTTGTGTTGTGTTTTGTTTAAGAAAAGAAAGAAAAAAATAAAAACATTATGGGTATGTACAGACAAAAATAAGAAATTATTTCAGAAATGCTAATGCAGATCTAGTGGTGGTGGTGTCCACTGCATTCTGCATCCATTGTAAGATCCACGTGCAGTTACCTGTCCTGGCAAATCTGGGCTGTCTTCTGCCCAGACTGCCCAGCTCTAGGCATCATGCAGGGCTGGAAATAAGAGCTCCTCAGCAGCAAATGGCTTCATGGCTTTCCATGGGAATCTCCTCCTGCTGGGATTACTGGGTCACACACAGGAGTCAATATGCTTATGGATGGCATAAACAGTTTTGACTTACATACTGCTTTAAATGCCGGTTCTTCCCAGTCTAGGGATTAAATTACATTGCAAGTGTCACACATGATTATGCTTTTAATTGTTCACAGAATTACTCTTCTCGTTCAGAAAGACAGAACCTTCCAGAATTATTTGATAGCTCTGGTTTAGTGGCTCATTGGAAACTTCAGCACATAACAGTATTTTTTCCGGAACATTAAAATCTTTGCTAAGGGTTTTTTTCTTAGAGCAAGAAAAAGTGATGTGTATTCCTTCCTTGCCATTTGGTGCTTACTATCTAATATAAATTATATTCCCAGAGAAATGGAATGAATTTTATGCTGTTAAAATGGAAGGACTGAATGACTGGAACCAAACTGGGTAGCACAGTAAAGTGTTACAAATCACAGACACTCTATTACAACGTGCCTCCTGCCATGGGGCTCACTGGAGAAGGAGCAAGGCAGGCCTGGAATGGGCACTGCAGCTCTCAGAGCACAGCGTGCTCGCTCAGGCTGTGGCTGTGGTGCTGCAGGCAGCACTGGCAGTGCTGGTGCTGTTCTGCCCCTGAGATCTTCCTTGGCGAGGCCTGGCTGTGTTTCCCTTCACTGCTGGTCACTGTAAGGTCCATGGCTCAGCTGAAGTTTCTCAGTTGCCATTGTCACTGGTGGGATGGATCTCTGTAGTGTGGTGCAGAAAAGCAGTGAGGTACATCACAAATGTGTTCAGAATGGCACTGGGCTTCAAAATCTAATGGGAATGATATTTGTTAGGCTGTGATCTGAGTTCTGCTGGCACAAGAGTAGGGTGGCAGTGCTGGGGTCTGTGTCAGTCTGTGCTTTGATGTTGGTGTAGCAGGGTCTGATCTGGCCCTCTTGCATGTCCTTGCTGATAAAGCAGTGTGATAGTGGACAGGGTTTGGGATTAATTGGTTCTTTATTGCTTCCCTGAGTTCTTTTGGTTTCTGTTCTTAGAATTCCTTAGTATTCCATGAGCATATTTGAGTTCAGGTTCTGCTTTTAATGACAGCTTCCTTCCATTTTTTAAAATTACCTTTGCTTGCCAGCTTGAATCACTTGTTTCCTTGCAAGTGTGCTCAGGGCTGGAATGCAGCTGATGAAGGGAGGTGGAGATAAGGAGACACAGTGACAACAGGGAAACTGACTCACAAAAAAAGAAACCTTGGAAAAAAATTATTCAGAGAATTGAAAAAAAAATCCTCTACTGAGCCTGGCAAGTTGAAGATGGTATCTGTGAGTGCTTTTTATCTGAAAAGATTCTGTAGAGGTTTACAAAACTGATGCTGCCTGATTTCCTGAGAAACCCTGGCACTTACAGCCTATTCTTAAAATAGAGACAGAGGAGTGCCTTCATTATATTATCAACAAAATCAGCGTATATGAGTACTGAAGTACTGTGTGTTGCAGCAGAGGAGTGCTGTGCATCCTCTAGCACATGGATTGGGTTGAAATTGCTGTTTTACTGCACTATTCCTTCAGTGTAGCCTAGCAAGCAGCAACAGGGCCTCCAAGGTAATTACTATAACAGGTACTTCAATTGTTAGGAAAGTGGAGCAGTAATATTAATTTAAAATTAGTTTATTACTCTGGGTGTCTTGTGATCCTGGTCTTCATGAAGTAGTCATCATAGAATTACAGAAAATAGAAGAAAACCTGATTATTTAGCAAGTTGAACATAATTCCTTTCAAAAGTAGAAGCCTTCCTTCTTGCTGAACATGGTCCAGCATGAAATAGCACATAAGAAATGATCATATGGGCCAGTGTGATTGGGCCTTTGAAATCTCCTGCAATCTGCTACAGTGTTAAATCCACCCCCAGCAGAGTCACAGTTCCATGTTAGGATACAGCAGAGCATGTCCACGGGAGGGATAAAGAGCTCTGGGAAGCATGCAGAGGGAGGCCATGGCAGCCTGGGGGTGCACACAGTCCAGCTGTGTGTCCCTGAGAGTGGCTTTGTCACCTGACAGCTGCCCAGGCAGCCCCTGCACCCAGGGCAGCTGCGGGGCCCCAGCTCAGCGTCCTGGTCCTTGCTGAGCTGTCCTGGGTTCTGTGCTGGGGCATGGCCAGCCCCCCTGGGGGAGTTCCCTGCCCTCACTGCTGGGCACACACTGAAGCTCACTGCCTGCCTCTGCAGCGGGGCGGGCCAGCCACAGGCTTGGCCACAGTAATTGGTGTGGGGCTGGCATCCATAGTTCTTCTGCCTATGTATATTGTATTCATCACACCTCTGTGATCAGTGTGTGGTTTGTGCATGGAGGAGATCACATCAGCAGGTGTCAGCTGCATGTTGGTTGCTGATGTCTCCTCAGAATGGGAACTGGACCCTTCTGGCCTGGTGAGGAGCCAGTGTGGCATCCCAGCTGAGCAGGGCATGGAGAGGCCGTGTCAGGTACACTCTGGAATGCTGGGGGTTTGGGAAAGCTGCATTCCAAATGCATAAAGAAACAAGCATGAGACTTAATTAACATTCAGCAAATGAAGAACAAACATGAGGAATTGTGTGATGTTTTAGTGAGGGAATGGTGAATGCAGCACACAAAGCAGAGCCATTGCAGGACCTGGGTTATGTGCTTGAAGTGATGTGAGGTCACACCAGTGCCCTGGATGTGTGCGAGTGTGGAGCTCAGTCTGGCTGCTCAGAGGGAACCAATAAAACATCTGCTTGTCACCTTGGTAAGTGAAGCCAGCAGCAGAACTTCCCCAGATTTTAAGCACAGTGGAATTAATTTACCAATGCTGGGGTTTGCAGCTAATCACTTATTGCTGAAATGGAGCCAGTCCCCAAGAGAGATGAAGTCTGAAATTGTGTATGCCTGAACTTAGGCTTTTCTTGGTGGTTCCATTCCATTAACACAGCCTTAAACCTTGCATCTTCCAGCTTCCTCCATCTCACACTGGGCTGCTTGATTTGCTCATGCAGTTTATAGGGAACTCACAGGTCAGAAATGAGGTGACTCACCCTGGTTGTCCTTTAACTGCAGAAAGGAAGTGATTTTTTCCTGAATGAAAAGATCATCCTGTCTGATAGGGTTGCTGCTCTATTGTTGGTCTTGTTTCCATGTTTGGGTTATTAAATAGCATATTAAATTGCACCATGCATTTGTAGAACATACTGAATTTATAACTCACAGGACTATTTTCTCCCTCTAGAATTCTCACATTTCTCACCTGGTAGAGTAAAACTAAGATGAAATTTTAGGTTGTGTTTAGTTCATTAGTAAAAAGCTTCTTTTTCTCCTGACATTTTTCTTCCAGAAGGCTCAGCAGCAAGGACTACCTGCAGCCTGGCTCTTTGGAGATGGCATGGTTCAGTCCTGCTCAGCCAGTGGGGTTGCCAGATAGCTCAGGGCTTTGGCAGGCAGCCTGTACCTGGCAGAGCTTGGGTCGAGGCTGTGATACATTTCCGCTCCTTTTTGGTTTATTCTTGGCTATGTTGATGAGCTCTGAGATTTATCTACTGCCTGAGGAAGAAAAAAGGTTGAGCAGTATTAATTGCTAAAAACTACCATCCTCCACAAAGAGAAGGCAAGAGGAACGATTGAAATTCCTGTCAGGGAGCATTCAGCAGCCCACACAAACAGCTTACCACAAAGATGTAGCCCAGCATTCTTTGAGGACTCTGGTGCTGCATCACAGGCATAGCTGTGCATTGTCCTGCCTCACACAGTGGTGTTTCTTTTTATCCTCTTCATTTCTTTTCCTTCCCCTCCTTTTTTCATTTCTTTTCTATTTTCTCTCCTTTTACCTTACAGTTTGTCTTGTGTTGTTTATATGCAGATTCTCTTCTCATGCCTCATGCTAAGGTAGTGTAAAATTGTCTTTTGTAAAGCCCTGGCCTCCCCACAGGGTGCCAGTCTTTTTGGAAAAGGGTAACTAATGCATAAATTCTGATTTTTATCTGACCTAAGATAAATGCAGCAATCAAATACGTACTCTAAAGATACTGACCTAACTCTATCAATACTGTCTCCTGTGCAGCTCAGGATTAACTTCAAATAATTCCCAGTGTTCATTTGTCTGACCTGTTCTTAGACATATCCACAGGTGGCAACTGGAGAGTGCCTTCAAGCAATCAGTCCCAGTCCATTCCCTTCAGAAAGTTCATCCTTAAATCCCCTCCATACATCTCCTTATGGCACCTTAAAGCACTTTCATGTCCATCAGGATGGGTGATCTCCTTCTGCTTGTTTCCTGTACACCTAAAGTTTGGGATTGTTTTGGTTTTTTCCACGTCGTGCTGATGCTTGTTGGATCCTGCTCTCCAGTGTGTCCTTCCTTTGGGACGTGCAGTGCCCAGCACTGATACAGAACCTGCAGTGGAGGCTCAGGTCTCAGTTGAAGGGGGGGCATATTTCATAAGGTTTGCTGTCTTTGTGCCTGCAGGTACTTACAGAAGTCTGGTTATCCTTGTTCTCAGGAATGTGATGGTGCTGCATCCTGTTCAGCCTGTGCTCCCCTGTAATTCTTAGTGCTTTTCTAGCATCTATGTGTCATGTGTGTTCTTCTCTTTGCACTAAAAAGAAGTACCCATATTCTGTTCTGTTGTTGTACATTTCTTTAAATCTATTGCTGTGGGATAAAAATATTTCTATCAGTGCCAGTTACTGATTAAATTTATGCTTATGGTTAATTTGTGTTTAGATGTATTAGTTCTTACTGTTCAAGTCAGATAATACTGGAGATGTCTGAAAGACTAATTTCAGCCTATGCAACCAAGCAAGGTTTTACTGAGTTACAGTTGGTTGCAGTAATTCAGCTTTGTAAGTACCACAGTTAAAAATGAGAGAAGTGAGGGTTTATGTCCCAAAATGAATAGTGAGAACCTCCAACATTGCCTGGCTGTTCAAGCAAGTGCACTCTGATTTATTGCAGCTGCAATGACCAGAGCATTAGGAATTGTGACCTGTGAAAAAAACACCAGATGTGTTTAGTCCTAATTAGCCCAGGGAGCAGAGAACCAAAGGGGAGAGCAGACAAAATGGGATAGCTGTTTCACTGATGTAAAATGTTGTTGCACAGGACTGGAGAAAAGCTCTGTTATGTATTCATAATGGATGGAAACAGAATAAACTCTGACTACAAGGGAAAGATTCAGTTTGGACATGATGAAAACCAAATTTCATACATAAGATTTTGGTCAATTTTCATGTATATGAAGGCTCTTGTGTTTGACTTCGTGCCAGTTTTATCTCTGTCAGTCTGTTAGCAGATGACAGAGTTGTGTTGAGTCTCTCCTGTTTGACTGGCCAGAAGAGGCTGTCAAAGCTGCATATTGTGAAAAATGTGCAAAGTACTGATCTGAATAACTTTCTCATTTGATGTCTTAGAGGGGAGGATTCTGTACTGCCTTTCACAGAACTTCTTCACAAAACCTTCCCAGATGGAAGAAGTGATTTCACATACAAACAGGAATTTTAGCATCTACAAAGAATCTAAGAAAATCACATAATAACTAATTTGTTCAGAAGCTAGACCCAAACTAGTGTTCTTTGAGGGGCAGCTGTGGGGGGTTATGTGTGTTTAATTCTGCTTTGCTTGGAGAGCCTGCTTGGTACTGAAGGCTCTCAGCCTCCCAAAGCAGAATGAAATTAGTGATTTGGGACACAGGGAGGCTGGTTTGCACAGTGATGGCCTTAATGGGTTCCTTAATTCCATGTCAGCTGGCACTGACCACTCAGCTGGACTTTATTTGTTACTGAATGGCTCAGGGTGGGTGGA
>NW_005054488.1:797273-821608 GCF_000277835.1 Geospiza fortis | reverse complement strand
TGGCCAGGGTGGTTTTATTTCCATTGTCTGAGTGTCTGGGTGGAATAGCTTCTAAACCTGAAATCTGTGCTTAACAATTGTCAAGTTCTGGGTGGGGATGTGTGGGAAGGATGACAGCAGTGGTGCCTGCACTTTGAGAAGCAGGCTGTGCATTGCAGGGTGCATTCTCAGTGAGGTTGTGATGCACAGGCTTACTCTGTGTGTCTCTTCTAAAGATGATCTGTTTTACTTGAGCTCCCATAGTACACAGGGTTGTTGGGACTGAAGAGGCTTGAGCAGATGTTGAGGTTGTAGTTAGTAATTTCATCTATTCCAGTTTGAGAAATGCACTTATTATTTGCAACCTGTTGCTGAGGAATATATTAATCTATCCAAGGGAATTTTTTAGTGTGATCATTTAGCATAATTAATGTAACAGAAACAGATTGATTTGGCATGTTAGAGATCTTTGCTGAGGGGGCCACCATTGCTCAGGCTTTATTCATCTAACCTCCATTTCTTGAGAATTTCTGAATTGTCTTGTACTTTCTGAGCCCTGGAATGTTTTTAACACAGTCAAAATGAGATATTGACTGCACTTTTTTACCTTTAATATATTGATGTATTCCTAAAGCAGTTTCTTTCCTGTATTTCATCTGCCTGCAACAAAGGTTTTGTTTTGGCTTTGGTATATACTCTCCTCCACAAAAATTGGAGGCATCTGGAGAGGAAAGGGAGATTCTGAGGAAGGCAGACTCTATTATATGGTTTTAAAGTATAATTTCAACACTCTGGTTCTCAGAAGTGGATTTATCTTGCCACACCTCACTCCATCCCTGTGTTTCTGCCAAGGAGCACTGTTGGCTCCTGCCCAGTGTTCTTTGTGCCAAGAGCCCAAGGTCCTTTTCAGCTGGTCTGCTCCAGGCAGCCCCAGCTTGTTCTCTCTGTAGCTTCTGCCTTCCTAGGTGCCATATTTGCATTTCCCTGGGTGAGGTTTAGAGGATTGCTGTCAGCCCATTCCTGCCGAGTGCATCAGTGCAGCTGGATGCAGCCCTGCTGCTGGGCCCGGTGCAGGTCCCTGCTGCTGTCCCAAGGAAACTGCTGGCTGTGTGCTGCAGCAGCCCCAGGGCCCTGCAGGGATGTCCTGCAGCCCTGGCCCTCAGACACACACCTGGGCTGCTCCTGTTCCCAGCTCAGCACAGCCCTCTGGCAGCCCAAGGCAATGGCCCAGCTTGGTTCCAGCACCTGGCAGATGGGTGAAGAGCCCTCCTCAGTGACAGCCAGGCCATGACCCTCCAGGGACTGATGGGAGGGTGAGCAGCCTGTACTTGGCCTGGATTAAAAATGGGAACCATTATGAATTTTCGCAGAGCAAAATGCAGGCACCTCTCTGGTTGCCTTTGAGGGGAGCCAGGCTGACAGTAAAGATGGTTTTGTTTATCTTTCATATATACAGCTGAGAGAGAGAGCAAGGTCTAATCTCTTCTCATTTTCAAAGGTTGAGGTGATGTTTAGAAATCTGTTTCAAACACAGTTAGGAACTGCTCATATATAAAGCCATATATAATTTGCTTTATGACGATTACTAGCAAAAGAACAATGGCTTAATTCATTTTTCATGATCCATTTTTAAACAGCTTAGCAGGTATTTCCATTATAAATGAAATGTCTTAATTAGCTTCCCACTAGATGGAGCAAATGTATGTGGACCCAGCAGAGGAAATGGGGAATACATTTTAGATAGCTGAAGAACAAATCACTTTACTGTTCTATTCTTGTTAATTATTAGTTTTCTGAGTTTAAAATGGAAGCTTCTAAGCCATATAGTGATTTTTCCTACTTAATAAACATAAGCAAAGGCTGTGCTTTGTGTGAAGCTGTGTATCAGTTGTCACAGTTCTCATGGAATCAAGGCAGGGGCTTGGCTTACAGCAGAGTTGTGTGATTGTAATACCTGTGTTTGATTTTATTTTATCCATAGGGGTTTGAAATTCTTCTTTAAAAGTTATACCCAAAAAAGTGCTTCCTTGAAATAAAATAACTGGAAAAAGGTAAAGAATCTTCCAGGTTCCCAAGTGAGTCCTCAGGTAACCTAGAGAAGGATTTGCAGCCCTGAAATCTGAGCATCCTCTCTGGTCATGCTGTAGTTTATAGAGCTGTCACCTGCAGGTGTGGAGAGGGGCCTGTGGCAGAGCGTGCCAGGGGGCACAGGGCAGCAGGCAGCTCCCACAGGGGCTGCTTTCCTGGCCCTGCTCTGGGAGCCCAGGGGCTTTGGGATCGTTCCTGACACTGCTCTGGGAGCCCAGGGGCTTTGGGATCGTTCCTGACACTGCTCTGGGAGCCCATGGGCTTTGGGGTCACTGCTGACACTGCTTTGGGAGCCCACGGGGTTTGGGATCATCCCTGACACAGCTCTGGGAGCCCATGGGCTTTGGGGTCACTGCTGACACTGCTTTGGGAGCCCACGGGGTTTGGGATCTTCCCTGACACAGCTCTGGGAGCCCAGGGGCTTTGGGGTCACTGCTGACACTGCTTTGGGAGCCCACGGGGTTTGGGATCTTCCCTGACACAGCTCTGGGAGCCCAGGGGCTTTGGGGTCACTGCTGACACTGCTTTGGGAGCCCACGGGGTTTGGGATCTTCCCTGACACAGCTCTGGGAGCCCAGGGGCTTTGGGGTCACTGCTGACACTGCTTTGGGAGCCCACGGGGTTTGGGATCTTCCCTGACACAGCTCTGGGAGCCCAGGGGCTTTGGGGTCACTGCTGACACTGCTTTGGGAGCCCACGGGGTTTGGGATCTTCCCTGACACAGCTCTGGGAGCCCAGGGGCTTTGGGGTCACTGCTGACACTGCTTTGGGAGCCCACGGGGTTTGGGATCTTCCCTGACACAGCTCTGGGAGCCCAGGGGCTTTGGGATCATTCCTGGCCCTGCTCTGGGAGCCCACGGGGTTTGGGATTACTCCAGGTGGGCTGAACCAGTTGCCCCCTGGCTCCAGTGGCCAATAGCTGCCTGAGTCCCAAACAGCCTAGACTGGCTCCCCAATGGCCCAGACTGGTTGAGTTATATAATTACTACGTTTGTAATTAGTTATAAAATTATAATTAGGGTTATTTATAACCATGAGGGCTCCAGGCCAGCTGTTAACCACCACAGTTTGTAAATCTTACCCTGCTCGTAACTTTGGACCCTTTTGGCTACAATGCCAGTACTAGATGGGATTTTCAGGCAGCTGTCAAGTTTCCCCCAACTTTTTAGAGTTAAAGATGTGTGCAGAGCTTTTGTGCAGCATAACTAGGTCAGTATTTCCTGGAGTAAATCTCTCTTTGAATTGCTGTAGGCATTATGTGAGAGTGGCATACATACAAAGTACTGTCGGGGAAAGGAAAGAGGAAGCAATGAAAATAGGGCTGAAATGCACATTCCCAGCACAAAAAATGTAGCTTAGGGTAGGAAACAGGTGCTAAAACTCTATGTGCCAATTTACTTAGATGTGCCAATGTCACAGTTTTTCTTTGAAAGGACATTCAGAGGGAAGTACTCAGAATTTGCACTTTAAACTTTTCTGTTATGCTACTCAGCTCAGATCTTCCCTGTCTCCTGGCTGGTTGTTGAGAAGATGGTTATCCTCATGTGTGCCCAGTGAGACCTGGAAGCACAGGGAGTCAGGCTGTTGACCTGCCTTGCTGTCTCTAATGGTGATTAATTTTCACTTTTTTGACCCTTATCTCCTGGAGCAGAATGTTCTGACATGACTTGTGAAACAAGCAAACGAAACCTCCAAGCATCCAGTGACAATGCAGCAACTTCTGCCCCATACTGTGCCTTCACACCATTTCTGACATTTGAAACATGTACCCTTTATCCTGTAACATCTTTTATTATTGAAAATAGTTTCACCTTTCAGTGTCCACTTATTCTCATAATTAAATTCTTTGTTTTCACCAAAATTTATGTTTTAACCGATTGCAACAGGAATTCAACTTTAATATCTAAAAAAGGTTTTTGCACAATTTTCTCTGTTAGGAACAAGAAATGTTTAGTACCTACATTTGAAAATGAAAATGTGTACAGGCTGTGGCAGGACAATGATTTTACTATTGTTTGATGACAAATTCCTTGCCAGTGCTTGGTGACATTAATGCTATCAAAGGCAGAATTCTGCTCTCTGGCTTAATTAGCATTTGTTGGTTTTTTCTGCTCTCTGGCTTAATTAGCATTTGTTTTTTGGTTACAAATATCCCCAATAATGTGGTATGCTAAAGAGAGGAGCTTTAAGGGAGCTGCCAAGAAGAGATTCCAAGAATAGGCAGGTGATCATCTTTAATAGAGGGGATGGTGTTTACCATGGTATTGCTATGTCACAATATTGACAGATTAAGAACGTAGTATTTTAATTTGACTTTTATGATGTAGGGTTTATTGTTCTCAACACTTAACTGCTTTTAACAAAAACCTGGTAAGTACTGTAAATGACTAGATAGCAACAATTATGTAAGGCTCTTAGCTGCTCAGAAAAGATAAACAATCCTTGTGGTTTCTTGTTCTCTTTCTAGTGCATCAAACCTCTTGCTCTGGCAGTGTGTCATCTGGCAGAATTAAGTGTGAGATAATGGTTGTGTTGTGACTAATACACAAAAATATCACTCAGTAGCTAAATATTTGCAGAGTATGATATTTTTGCGTTTGTGACACGTGTGCTGTGGTTTGTTACACTGAGTGACATGCAGCCTGACAGGATGAGATGTTAAAAATCTGGGCATTAGGCAAATGTCCACAGTAGAATAGATAATCTCTGTAAACCATTGTGTGCTCACTGAAGGACGTAATAGACAAACTCTCATCCTCCTGGAGTTCATGCAAGCATTTCTGCTGCTGCTGTGGGATTTACATAGCACAAATAACTGCATTTGCAGTGGTAAAATAAAGACATCACTTATCAGCTTAGCTCCTGTTAAGGTGTTGGTTTGCTCTGCATTTTAGTATTGATCTGGGAAAAAGAATTACTGATGGGGCTGTTGAAACCAAGATAAGATAAAGCATAAGAGCATATAATGACAGTGTGAAGGTCAGCATTTAATTGAATGTTAGATAAGGGGAGATAGCTTCCTTTCACACTATGATGCCTGTTTGTCCATTTATGTTGTGTTTTTTGAGATTTTAGACCTGGCTCTGCATTATGTTCTAGCAGCTGAAACCTTTTATTGGCAGGATTGATGGTTCCATGGGTTGTATGTGACCTTTACAAGCAAATGATATAAAGCTTTTTGGATAATCACTTTTGAGGGGGTTTTAATAAAATCTTTGTGTTGGAGAAGATGCTGTGAAACTTACTCAAACAAATTGTTCTACAAAGCTTGGATTAAAAACCAGAGAAATCAAAAAGCCCATTTGCAACCAGTTTAGAAAAACTGGCAGAGATCTAAAGACTAGGGAGAAGCCCTTGGTTTTATTAATTATTCTCTTTAAAATCCTCGTAGAAAAGCAAATTAAAAGGTTTGTCATCAGAGAGTGGTTTTCATTTCATAGATGAAAAGGTAATTCATATCTTGAAATCACCTGGGTGCAATAGTAATGACTTGCTGTTGTGGCTTGGAGTTGAGTACCAGCAAGATGTCAAATTTATCAATATTAGACTTTGCTATAAATATGACTTTGAGTCCTCAGCCTGAGTCTTCAGTAGCAAGCCCACTGAGAATGCAGATTTATTACAATCATTGAAATGTGAGAAGGAGTACATGCTACTTGTGTAGCTTGTCAGCCACAGTAATGGAATTACAGCCTAGAATGGATGTGTAGGAATGTACTTGAATGTGTTTTTGTCAGGATCAGCAAGGCTTTTCACAAAGGACTGAAATCTCTTGCAGCCCTGGGCCAGGTGTCCTGCCCACCCTTGTGTCTCACTTCTGCTGCCAGCTGCTCTATCACCTTGTTTGTAGTGTAGGCTGCTCAGACTTCATCTTGGGATGAATTTCTCCCCTCCTCCAGCACTTCCAAGGGAGACTATTCAAGAGTTCTGCTCCTGTGGCCTCTGGAAACCTAATTTTTCTGTGTTCAAATTTATTTCTAAATTCCATTTACCACTGTGTTACACGAATCTGTAGGTTGTTGCTGGCTGGAGTCTTGGGCTTCATTTTACCCCTCAGCATTCTTCCTTGCATTTACTGGAAATTCCATGCTTTGTACGTCTCACAGCGAGTTTGCCATTTATGTCTTGTATTCATTGCGTCACTGAGTACACTACTCAAATGTCTCCCTCTTCTGTCACTTGCAGTTGATAAGATGCCTGTTAGAGTCTTAAACAATACTCTGAGCTTCTTTCCATGCTTCTCACTCCAGTCCTCCAGCTGTGCTGTTCTCCCTGTGCACAGTTTCTGTTTATTGCTGCTAGCACGCTCTTTTGTGTTGCAAGCCTTCGTGTTCGTGCCAGTTTAACCATGCAGTCATCAAGCATTCCTTTTGAATGGTCATGTGTCGGCACATGGAATATTCATATAAGCAGATACAGGTGTGTCTCAGGTATTTATCAACATGAAAAAAATCACAGATTTTGCTTTGAATTGCATAAAAGAGCTTCCAAGGAGAGAAAACAATTGAGTAACTACTTTTGTTGTTCTCATTATTATAGTGGGGAGTTTTTTCAGTTTTTGATGTGTCTGAAAATGACAGTAGTTTATGGTTTGTGATTTAAGGTTTGGTAAATCAACAGTTTCCCTCTGCTTGAAATGTCCTTAGCCTTTAATGACTGGATAGGTTTGTTTTGTGTTTCTGAATTCTGTGGTACCAACAGCCCAAGACGTGGCAGATGTGGGCTCTGGAGAGAATGACTTGGGAAGAGCTCGATGGCAGTGCAGTCCTCTGGCTGGGAGAGCAGGCTTTCTGCAGGGAACCCCTCAGCCCAGCCACAAACAGGGTTTGCTGATGGGAAAGGGGCATAGGCAATTTAAAACCAAAAAGGTTTCTGTCAGCATTTAGCCCATGAGGGGTTTGGGTGAGCAACACTTAGACCCTGAGTCGATGTTCTGTGTATGATAAAGAATTGGAGAGGGAATCCCTGTGCCAGTGCAGCTGCAAGGAGATCTCTGCTCTGATTTGCAGCTGGTAAAGTGCCAGATCAGATTAATACAGTGATGATTTCATCTTTGGAAAGCTTACCTGAGACTGCCATTGAGAGGTGTCTTGTCCTACTGTCCTTTTGCTGACCTCTTTGCTAATATTTCCATGTGGAGGCTGGTAACACTTCCATAGCTTGACTTCACAGGAAAATGGTGTCAGTGGAATTCTACAAAATTCTCTTGATGGCCCTAAAATAACCATTTTGTAATTATATACAGTTTGTTGTGGGGTAACAATGGCATAAAGTTCTTAAACACATTACCTAAAATTCACCTATGTATAATGTGACTGTCTTAAAGATATTAACCATTCTGCTCTGTCACAACATTTTGAATTCCATGTCTCATAGAAGGAAGAAACCCTGGATTGGAAGTGTGGCATTCTTGGGTACCTGTTCACCCAGGAAGAAAGGTGCTCTGCTGCCATGAATCCAGCTTTATGATCACTGGGGGAAAAATACCAAACTAGTTTTATTGAAACCCAAGAATTGCAATGTGGTATTTAAAATTGTTATTGTAACCCAAGTATAGTTTAAATTTAAAAGGAATTATTTTTTTTCTGTAAACTTAATCAAGGCTCTTACCTGCCTGAGGGAGTCAGTGTAATCCTGAGAAGCTGAAGTTACTGTGTTTTAATATCCTTTGTTATTGGCCCTCTAATAAGAGTGTCCCTTAGTGTTTCAATTAAAGGGAGTTTGTGATAGTTTTTTTATTGTAGGGATATCCATCACCACCAAAATTTTATTTTGCTTCCATACTGCAGCTTTTTCCAACAACTTTTGTATGGTAGCCTTTGGCTACTGTGGAATTCTTACTAGGTCTAATTCCAGCATTAAAACTGAGCCTTCAGAACAGTGTTAGTCTTTACCTGAAAATAAGATGCTCCTTTCCCCCACTTTGGCAGTGTAGCTTTATGCTTATCTTTGTGCCAGAAATTGATTGCCTGTTTTCTTGAGGAAGTTTAGCTGTATTTGTCACCCCCAGCGTTCTATTTCTGCCAACTTGTGCACCAACACTGAGTTATTTCTTGCAGTGTTATCTCATAGAAATGATGATTTTCTTTAGTGAGTGAAATTGTCTGTGTGCTGCTGAAGCAATGCAGTGCTATTTGAGCCTTGTTTCAAGGCTGCTGTTGAGCTCTGTGGTTTATGTACCCCCCTCTGACCACAGAGGTTCTTTCCCAAAGGATACAAATGCACGCAGGTGGATTTACTCACGTTAGTGCAGTGCCATTACAGTGCCAGGGACCCAGAAATAAATGACAGAACCCTGCAGTGGACCTCTTAACAGACCTTCTTTGTATATGCCTTGACAGTAAAAACATGAAGGTGAGAATATGCAGCAATTCTGGATTAAAAACATTATATTTGACTTGATTAAAAATTGGGTAAAAGTAATGGCTGGGTTTCTTTCTGCCTGTCTTTTTCTAAGGTTATCTGATAGTCCTGGTCTTGTCATGTTTCTCTTGGAATGTCAGGCTTTTGGGAGACTCAGAACATCAGGATTTCCCTCTAATTGGAACTCTAGATGTCAAGGTGGTGGTAGATCTGTCACGAGCTTTGTGAGCTTGGTTCTGTGTATTTTTGTTTCTTATTTTTGTGAATTTACTTGATAAAAAAAAGTTTCTTGAGTGCCCTATTGCATTGTCAGAACCAATAGTATTTTTTAAGTGGTTCGTAATCCCAAAAACCTTGTATGCTTCATTGTGCAGTGTTTTGCTGATAGAAGAAACTTGCTTTTAATGTTTTATTTAGTATCTTTTATAAAGTCATGTTCAGCGTGGTTTTTTTGCTATGTTATTTATTATAAAATTCAGAACTTCTGCATGAAAACCCTTTTCTTTTAATAATATTTTGGGAAAAGGGAAGCAGTAAATAAATCTGAAGATCTAGATTATATAGAAAATTTCTTGTCGTAAATGAACCAGAATCACAGAATCAACTGGCAGTTCGTGTGACTAGAAGGAACAGACAGTGGCATATTAAGTAATGCCATGTATAAAAATAGCAGGTTAAGGAGAGTTATTTTTTCTGGTTGCGCAGGAACTCGTGCTGCTCAATAGAACTGGTAAGTGACACACTCACAATCCGTTCTTGTCACGTGAAGGTTTCTTGTGAGGTACCTTTGGTAGCAGCACCAGCACCAGCTTAAACACAGAGTTTAGTAAGGGCTCCAGCGGGGCTGCTTGGTGTTTGTGAGACCTTACCTCAGACCGAAGAGGAGATGTTTGCCGCGAGCACCCGACATTAACCCTTTGCTGCCTCTCCCCAGACGCCCGAGGAGCTGGAGGACGTGTCTGACCTGGAGGAGGAGCAGGACGCGCGCAGCCGCACCAGCGCCCAGACCGAGGGCAAGACGGACCGGGTATGTGGGGCCCGGGCCGGAGGAGCTCTGGGAGCAGGGAAAGGCTGCTCTGCTCTCTGCCTGCGAAGTCACTGCACAGTTGGAGTGCTCTTGCTGGCAAACACAAGTAGTAGTTTGTAGATTCTTAGTATCGAAATGTAATAAGATCCACTAAAGCTTTCAAAGATCTCATGTTCATGCGCATCGTCTACTTCTCAGCTAAAGCAGAGTACTTCTTTAAAGGGAATGCTTCTCTTTGAACAGAAAACTGTAAATAACACATACTTGAGAGGGCCCAAAGCAAGAAGTAGATGCTGAAGACTGGCAGGTGGGGAGCTGGCTGTCAGCAATCAGGCACAGACTGGTGCTGTGGGGAGAGGTCTCTGGGATGTGCTTCTCCTTGTGAGGTGGAAGGGGCTCTTACACACAGCCTGTTGTTAATAGAGCTAAAACCCCCCCATACTTTAACATTATAGTATGGGCATTTCTGGTTTCCCCCCATTTCTCCCTAAAATAATACAGCTACTGTAGATGTTTCTTTTTGTGGCATCTAGATAGAGGTCATGTCTTAAAGCCTGATTCTATAGTTTGGGAACAATTTTCCTAGATTTCAGGTCCTGCTATTGGGCCCATAAATGGCACATCACCCCCTGAAGCAGTAGGAAATGATAGCTTTGACTAAATTATATCCATATGCACTCAGGCTGGAGTACCATATTGACAGACACCTGCACACACTTTTTAAAAAAAAAGATGTCTTAACAAATCTTTTTGCTGCTGCAGCAGTAAAAACAGTGATTTTAGGCCTCTTTGTTTGGCGTGCTCTTTGATATTGATATTTGAAGATTTATACCCAGAAGTTGCTTAGCAATATGAGGGATCTGTGTGGGGAAGAGAGATGTTAAGCTTTGGGCAGTGTGTGGTTTTGTGGGGTGCAGCAGCATTGTGTCCTGTTGGAAAGCTGTTGTGTGCAGTGTTGACACCAGGAATGACTGTGTTCCAGAAGTCCTTTGGCAAGATTCCAGAGCAGCCTTTTTTCCTCCTTGAGTTCTTTCTCTTGGGCATTTCAGCTATAATAATTCAGTTTTATTTATACATCTCTGCCTCCATATTCATTCTGCATAGGAGCACTCTTGATTCTTCTTGCTTTGTCAAGAGCGTTGTAATTTCTTCCATGTCACATCTCTCACTGCTCCAATGGGGAGCTGAAGCCTTTTTTCTTTGTTTTTATCACAACATATAAAACCAGATGTGATGTGTGTATGCCACTTGTAACAAAGGCTACATCTTAACTAGCAAATCTTGTTTCCCTTATGTATGAAAAAGTCATGTATTATTAATCACACCTTCAGACTCTATCTCCATAAAGAGAGAGAGCAGAGATTGGGGGTGAGATAGTAAGACTGAGATTTGACCTCATATTGATCTTCCTCACTCATCTAGCAAATGTTACTTCATTGATCTTTTCCCTCAGATAATTTCCTATTTCTGAGATGAATATAATAGTGCCTGTGGCACCATCCCCTGCTGGGGGATACAGGTCAGCGTGGGCAGTGTGCTGTGAGATCTCTGGGTACTTAAACTGGATAAAAATCCTGATGATTATTTGTAGAATGATTTTACATCCTTGAAGAAGAGGCTCCTTAGGATCAATCCCCTAGCTACTATAGGAACAGGTACTGCTCATGGATCCAAGGACTAATGCAGTTTTTCCCAGCTGAGAGTTAGCTCTTCCTCTGGTGGTTATGTGTAATGTGTGTAGTCAGCTCTGGAACCTATCACAGACTTACTTGTGCTGCCATGATCGGTGTCATTCCACTGAGGGAGGTAGTGGCTTGTTATTGTGGCATTCTGTGAGGGGTGAGTAAGATTTTGCCCAGTTAATTTTCAGCTTAGAGGACAATGTACATGTTAATGATCAGGAAAAATTACTTAAAGTGTTTGAAGTTACTAAATTAGTGATGAGAACAGCTTAGCTTAATTTCAAAGTTGCTGCTGCAGGTTAAGGTGATCATATTGAGGAAGAGGCCAAATGTTTTACCTCACAACTTAATCCACTTAGGGGTGGCAAGAGCAGAACTCTTTCAGGCAGCCACACACCCACATCTTTTGTGTCAGAGTTCTGCATACAGAACTTTTTTTACAGAACTTCTGTGAATGCATGGACAAAAATGTCTGGGATTAAGATCATTTTTTTACACAGTTTTGTTGCACACTGTGTTTGTGCAACAATTCTGGGCTGAAAAAGAGTTGATACAGTGTGTTCTGTGAATGAGAAAATCCAGGCTAAGTTATTTCATTGTTGTACTTGTATTGCATTTTAAATACAACGATTAATTACATAGCTCTAAAAATCTACTGAACTCTAAGAGGGAAGCCTGGATAAAACAGCAAAGACCAAGAAGAACTGTTGATACTTGCATAAAAAGTAGTTAGAGAAGGGAAGCTAGGTTTGCCATCAGATTAATTAGCAATTTTTATTCAAGTGGCAAGTACTGTACATCTAAGTTCCTACATTTAATGAAATGCTGACGTGCATTAACAGGAAGTGTGTGCTATTTTGTTAATAAAAAAGCCAATTTCAGAATATGTTTTAAATTTTTATCAAAGCCCTACAGAAGCATGAAATACTGGTAAGAATTCAAGCAGAATGAAGATAACTACTGTAATTTTGAGTAGGTTCTATGAATAGTAATTTTGACACTTGATACATGGCAAAAGATTCCCTGTCAGGAGTCATGATCTATCAAAAGCATTTAATTTTCTTGCCAATTTTTGACCCAATTTCTGTAAAGAGATTAAGTTACTGAAATACTCAAGGTTGCAGCAGTATATTATATACTTCTACAAAGTAGAGCTGGAAAGAACCTCAAGAACTTGGCTAATCCAGCCATTTGGCCCAGGGCAGAATAAATACACTTCTTCTTGACACACACATATATATGAACAATTCTATTGCTCTTTCTACTTAGCTCATTCCTGGAATTGATGGTTTATTGGAAAGTTTTTGTCCTTATACCTCATATGTTGCAATGGACATGTTAGCACTAATCTGGAATGGACACAGACAGTGAGGTTCCTTTCTGTAGGGTTTTTTTTAATGTACTTGCGCATCCTTTCTCTATGGCCTCTTTTGGAGACTCCAGGTTGAATAACTCCAGTAACTTTGATTTACTCTTCAGGGTGGAGTTTCTTGTATGTTCTTTTAGTCTGTGTCTCTTCTGGGTACTCTGCAGCTGGTTAATGAATTTCTTGATTTTTGTGTCCAGACTATTTATATTGCAAAATGTGTGAAGCCACCTGTGACCTCAGCAGCACAAGTGAGAGCTTTGCAGTATTTCCTGCTGTGTGCATAGTTCACAAGGAGCTTTGTATGAGGTTTGCCTTTCTGCCATGAGCACAGCCTTTTATCAGCCACAATTCCCACCCACACAGCTGCCCATGGCTGCTTCTGTCTCAGTTCTGTGTGTGTGCTGGTGATTTTTCTTAGGGGTAAACTCTGTCATTGTCTCAGCTGCACTACACCCTGTGGTGTTTCCAGATCTCAAGGGCACTTGGAGTTGTAAACTAGGCCTCTTCCACTGCCAGTGTGCAGTGTGGACTCTTGGTTCTGTGGGAACACTGACTAATGCAGCTCCCTTCACAGCTTTTCCTGATGGATCCCATGGCTCAGTGTGTGTTCTTGATAAGTGCTCTGCAAGCAGTTTTCTGACCAATATTACATCCACCCACTGGAGATTACATCTAGACCTTATTTCTCCAGGTGATTTGTAAGGATGACATGAGAGCCAGTGGCAAAGCTCTGGTGAAGCCCAGATTTAGGGCATGATGCTTTTTCATCTATGGGCCTATGGCCGTGGGACAAAGAGAAACTGCATTGAATATGCCATACTTGCATCATCTAAGCCAAACTTCTTAGTGAAGGCTGATGCAAAAATGGCATTAAACACTTTGTTTGCTATCTCCCAGCACTTTCACCTCTTCATCTGGTTTATCCAATTATATTGCATCTAAAAGTACAGCAGAACTGTCATGGCAGAACAGATGAGGCACTCTCTGAACTTGTTTAAGGAATGCTGCACTTCAGCAGGCTTGCTGCAATTCTTGAAACGGGGAGAAGGCAGCTGGTGACAGCAGGTAGTAAAGTATTGACAGAAACACAGCTTCTCCCCTCTGTCAGCATCACACACCCACACAGTTCATCTCTGGGGGTGTGTATTCACTTAGCTGTGAATGCTGAACATCCAACATATCTCTGTCACCTCTTCATCCAAACTCACAAACTGATTCCCTCAGTAGGAAAAGTAGCAGTAAAAGGTAGTGGACATGTCTTGCTCATTTTGACTGTCCCTTTGACTCAGTGATGTCTCCATGAGTTCACTTAGGAACATACTGGCACTCAGAATCAGACTCAGGAATGTATGGTTTAGCCTGGAATGGACCTCAGAGATCACCTTGTTCCACAGCAGGGATGCCACTCCCCAGCTCAGGGCTCAGCTCACATGAGTGTTGTATGGCAGTGGTCTGCAAAGTTTGTTCAAGAAAAAGCCAGTGAAAAGTCATGATTGGAGCTGTTGTGAAACAGCATGATTGAAATATATTGCTGTACTTTGAGTGATCTACAGGGGTCCTGTTCTTTTTCACCAAATGTTCAGCTGACTGCAGCAGGAGAGCAGGAACAGACCAGAGGGCTTCTTCTGGCTGCGGAGGCTCTGGTGGAGTGAAAGCCTCAGCTCCCAAGACAAAGTAGGGACACAAATCTGTTCTTCTGGGATCTCTGACATTTTCTTATAACTACAGGATATGAAGAGCAGGTTATTTTGTGTTCTTGCATGTAAAAGCTCTGAGAAGTTTTCCATGTGCTCATTTGGGAAGCTGGGGTTTGTTTCCTTGCAGCCTACAAAAGTGCAGAAAAACAGTGTTTTCCTCTTTCCTTCTCTATAGTTACATGACATTTTTGCAGCCTACAAAGCTGGAAGTGTTAAATAATTTTCAAGGGAGATTCTTTGATTTTGCTTGAATGTATTGTGCTGCTTTCTGTTGCCTTTCTTTCCTTCCTGGTCCCTGTAAGTGGTAAGAATGGTGCTGGTGTGGATCTGGCCTGTCACTTGGTTTTAGGGGTCAGGAAAGAAAAAATGTATGTCGATCTGAGATTTTAAGAGCATAATTAAAGTTTATGTGAAAGGCAGATCCTTGGAGAGCAGCCCAAGACAAAGGTAGCAAAAGGCCAATTCTTAGGGTTGGGATGTCATTGGCCAGCAGTGTACCAGGGAGAGAAGAATCAAAATTATCACCACTTAGTTACCCCCCCATGTGTCCTTACATGGCCTTAAAAGTTCAGTTTCATTGGTGGAGAACTGACTGAAACATGGAAAGGTATGAAAGGAAACAGCAGAACTGACTGAAACATGGAAAGGTATGAAAGGAAACAGCAGTCTCACAGGGTCAGTCAGGTTGCAAACGGGACAACTCAAATGACACAAACTCCAGTGTTGGAGACTCCAGCTACCAGGGAGAAACAGCCTTCAGAAAAGTTAAGTCAGGGAAATTTAAGAAAAAAATCCATACCTTTTTTAATAATAGAAGGAAGGAAATATCACAGACATAACTTCTCCTCTCACCTAGTCCTAAATCTGTTACCTGCTACTGTAATAATAACATTTTGTTTTAGAAGTAGTGAAAAAATAATTTTCTCTTGCTCAACAGAATAAATCTGCACTCATGTAATAGTCATTTAATTTAGATCTTGATTTCACAATTACTGTTGTGTTGTTTATTTTGATACAAAGTTAAATCTGTGCTTAAAAGGTTCTGTATACACTTGCTTTTTTTATTGGTCGTGGTTTTAAAGCAGTATGAAGGAAAGGAGAGACAAGACAAGGTCAGAATTCTAATTTCCTTTGCCCTTTGTTCCAGTGGATAATGTCTCTTCCACCTGAAGCTCATTATTGTTGGCAGATAGCAGGATGCTGTATGTCACATTTCCCTCATTAAAATGCCATCTTTCTTGTGGTTTTGAGATCCAGGCCTGTGATCTTGAACTCAAAACAGTGTTGAAGCTGGGGGCTAGGAAATACCACAGGCATCCACCCATCAGCAAACATGTATGAGATCATAAAAGTTCTCTTCCCTCTGTAGGGCATTTTGGGGTTTTTTAACAACATGGGAGAAATAGCCTCCAAATAGTTGTGCTTTCTAGTTCTGTGACTGTAGGGTGATTCTGACCACAGTCAGATGGTTCCTTCCACCCTTAACCATTCTGTGATTCTGTGTGTGACTGCAATTACAGGTACATGCTGGGAAACCTGTAATTTTCAGTAATTTGTCTAAGTGAGAATGCTAACCCTGTGACAGTGCTTCTAGCACAAATCAAATCTCTGAAAACACATTGCTTGAAAAACATACACATTATGTATGGAACTGATTGCCCATTTTATTAATTAGAAGCAATTCAGCCATGGCCTTAACTTTCCATTTTACTGGTGGTAGACAATGTTTTCTAAACAAGAATAAGTCACAAAATATTTATTGTGTAATTATAGAGTAATGACAGTGTGTTACTAATTGCTGTGTGCAGTTGTGGGTTCCTGGCAGCCTGAAGGGAAGGTGTGAGCTGAGCAGCCTGGCAGCAGAGCCATCAGGACCAGCGTGGCTCCTCTCTCTGGAGTGGGTGGGAGGGGTGATGAAGGGCCAGGATCTTCATGTGGCCGTGTAATATCCCAGCCCCTGGCTGCTCCCTGGCCTCCTTCTGACACAGGAGGGGTGTCTGACCCGTGACTGCAGCAGGTAGATCATTTTGCTCATGAAGAGCGTTAAACAAAAACATTTCTCTGACCATGCTGCATTTTTAGGGGCTTTCGGTAATCTTATGCACATCCTGATTTCTGTCTCCTCTTTGTCTTCTGCAAAGACAGAAGATGCATATTTGAACAATTAAATATTTTTCAGTTCCTAGAATGATAATATAGAACCTTCTCAGAAGAGAGAAGAAGCATACCTGAGTGTTTCAGGACAATTGACCCTTTTCATTGACTATTTTGTACCTGAATAAATACTGCATTTTGTAACTTTTACATGTATCATACTTAAAACTGCTTCTTAGCCATAGGAAACAGGAAAATTTTTCAGTCATATTTCATAAAGGCTGTTTGGAAGAATTTAATAATCTCTCTCTTGCTATGTTAAAATGAATGATTTCAGGAACACCACTTTCCCTATACACTGAGATTATTTATTTGGCCCCACCCAGTGACAACATACAAATTCGGAAATTCAGAAGTGCTCAAACTCAAGCAGTTGGTTCAGGCCATAGTGTGTTTAAACTGTGTATTTATTAATGTGCAGTGGTTTTGTTTAAAAAATAAAATACTCTGACATAGATGTTTTACAAATCAAATGATTCTGTTTTAGGCCAAGATGACTCAATTGCCAGAAGCTGAAAAGGAAAAGATAGCTGAGCAAGTGGCTGACTTCAAAAAAGTCAAGAGTAAGCTTGATGCAGAGATTGAAATCTGGGATGATACCAGCAATGACATAATTGTTCTCGCCAAGAGGATGTGTGTGATTATGATGGAGATGACTGACTTCACAAGGTAATTACATAAAAAAACGGTTCTTGGATATTTAGAAATGCTGGAGGCCATTGTCACACTGTTAGAGCAGCAAATACAGAGTTTAATGTCAGCTCACAGCATCTCTGCAAAGTTGAGAGGCTCAGCTAATGCAACACATCAGGTAGGAGCACTGAAGTGTTGGGGGATTTAATGTTTTGAACTATGCTTATCTCTAATTTTTTGCCTTTGTCCTCTCTTATTAATTTTTGGTAGGGTTTTTGCACATGTTTTAGCACTTTTATTTCTGCTCTCAGTGAAAGGGAAAAAGTAACAAAATAATCTTGATTTTAAGCTGTAGATTTCTCATCTGTTGTTCTGTCTACTTGTATCAGAGCATGCTGTCAAGCATGAAACACTCTGTACAGAGCCCATGTGTGACAGTACACATTCAGACTCGTACATATTTTATATCCCATTATTGCTATTGCTTTCATGAGAACTCTTGTGCTGCTAGATGTAGTTTAAAAAATGAAGAGTACCAGAGCAGATAACTCTCAAAGCTGGTATTTCTTTCTGCTGCCATTGTGTGTTTGATGATGGCCTTACAACAGGAAACAAGTTTAAGTGCAGGAGCTTTTCCTGCCGTGCTCTGAATTAAATGATGTGTAAATCTCATCAAATTGATGATAACAAAGGAAGATACTGGTGGTGGTGTCTGTACTTCCTTCCCCCCTCGGTCTAGCTAGCAGTAAAATAGTTGCTGACAAGTGAAGCTGTTACACACAGCCACTCTTGCAGGACACTTACTGCCTCCTGAAACCAGTCCTTTAGTGCAAGAGACAAAGAACATTCTCTTTGTGTCTTGGTGGGTGTCAGTGAACAGGGCTGCATCGAACCGAACCAGCTGGGACAGAGCTGGGCTCTGCTGCAGGCTCTTTCTGGGGAAGGCAGCTGTTGCATTTTACAGACTGGCACTTTCAAATCCACTGCAAGTGAGAGGGGGGTAAACACCTGCATGGAGAAGTCTGCAATCCACTATAAAATTGGTTTTAAATATCTCCTTCAGTAAGAAGCTCTGTTTCTTCTTTAATGATGCCAGATGAAGTCTGGCAAAAGGAAGATTTGGATCTGTTTGAGTAATAGGTGAACTCTTGTGGCTCTTCCTCTTATTGTTGCTTATCAAAGGTAGCTGTTGTATGTGCTGAGAAGCACAGCTGGCTCTTCATTTCCTGCTCTGTGGAAATCTGGGAACAGATCATAGAATTGTTTAGGTTGGAAAAGATCCTTAAGGTCATTGAGTCCATCCATTTACCCAGCACCACCATGTTCATTTGCTAAACCATGTCCCAGAGTGCCACATCCATAGGTTTTTGAACTCTTCCAAGGATGGTGATTCCATCACTTCCCTGAACAGCCTCTTTCAGTGCTGGACTACCTTTTCAGTGGAGAAATTTTCCTTAATATCTAACACAAACCTCCCCTGGTGCAACTTGAAGCCATTCCTCTCCTGTCACTTGTCCCCTGGGAGCAGAGCCCTATCCCCCCTGGCTGTACCCTCCTGTCAGGGAGTTGAGCAGAGCCAGAAGATCCCCCCTGAGCCTCCTTTTCTCCAGGCTGAGCCCCCCCAGCTCCCTGAGCTGCTCCAGAACCTTCCCCAGCTCCTTTGCCCTTCTCTGGACACCCAGGGCATGAATATTGCAGAAGGCGCAGCAAGCACCAGCTCACCTTAGCGTCTGGGCTCACCACTCTGTAACTCCCAAGTTCTTGAACATGGAAGAAATAAAAGATCCTGACATTTTGTTTTTGCTACATCAGAAACTACTCAAACAAATAGTAAATTTATGTATTTGAGTCACTCGTTACATAAGCTGATTGCTGCTGTTCTTCATATGGTATTACCTTGCATTCATTCTTATTTAATCTCAGTGAGTGGATTTCAAAATTTTGTGTTTTTTGCTCTGTCTTCTGTATAAGTAAATAGCAAGAAATGGCCTGACCTACTGTTACAGTTTTCATAATATTTTAGTGGAAATACTCTAATTTCTCTCCTGATTGGCTAAAAATGTACAAGAAAACCCCAGGGTTGCATTTGGTTTGTTCTGTTTTTCCCTAAGCTTTATGTTTAAATGGAGCAGGATCTTTGTTTTCAATTGCCAAAGCAGACCTACGATTAAAAAGATATTTGCCAATAAACATACCTAAGTCCCTTTTGCTCATATAAGGGAATGTGTATCTAATTCAAGCAGGGCTTTGGATCACAGCACTGGAACTTGTAAGTCCTGTTGAGAAAGGAGCAAGGAAGGGTCAATGGTTTAAGCATAAAGGAGCTCTGCCATCAAGCTTTGAGAATAGTTTTGCTGTTTGAGCCCTGTGCACCAGGGGAAAGTTCCTTCAAACAGAGAACTGCAGGATGTCTCTGCAGGATTTTCACAGCACTTTGGTGATAGGAAAGTTCCAACTAGGGCTCAGGTAAGACTGGGACACCAGGCAGAGCTGGCTGCTGTGTTGGAAGTGATTCTGTAGATGCACCACAGAGACACCAGTGCTGGAACTGGCCTGGCTGGGATGTTCACAGCCTGTCCTGACAGCATGCAGCCCATGGATTCAGGATTCACAGTGCCTTTTGAAGGCTCTGAGACAATTCCTGTCACTTTTCTGTGGTGTAAAGAGTAAATAATCACTGGGCTTTTACCCCTTACCCATTCTGTAGATTGTTAGATTCCAAATGGGGCCATATGAACACTTTCTTTAAACAAAAGAGTGCAGCTCTCAGCAAACTGTTCAGAAAGTATCTCATATTTGTTCTTGCTACTTGACATTTGTTTCTAAAATGGCATCAATATTGTAGTTAATATGAGAAATATAGTGAAAATAGCAAAACAAATTAACAAGACAAGAAAAAAGTAGATCTAGCAAAGTCATCCTCCAAAAGCTGTCCCCCTTTATCCTTGTAGTAAGACTAAATGTAATTCTCTAGTACTTCAAGGATTGCAGCTTAACAAAACTTTTCTCTCTGTAGTATTCCTGGTTACCACCAAGTGCAGCTGCCTTTTTGGGCAGGGCTCCTCACCTGGTGATAGCCACAGTCTTAATTCACAGCCTTAATTCATCTGGGCTTCTAGTCTCTGCTTGGGAAAGCAAATTGAGATGGCAGTTCTGTAGTTACTGCACTCAAAGAGGCCACGAGACACACAGAGGACAGAAAAGGCTTCTATTCCTAGTCAAGTTCCTCACCATAACTCACTATTTGATTTACTTTTCCTGGTGCCTCTTCCCACTTCAGAGTTACCTGTGACCCTCCTATTTCCCATCCAGCAGCCAGATGCATTTGAAATTCTGTGGAGCTTTTTCATTGCATCCTGAAATCTGCTGCCTTCCTTGCCTTTTGCTGGCCCTCCTAGCCCTCAGATTTGTATCAGCTCCTGTCACCCACATGGGAGTCCCATATCCCAGCTCTCCTGCTCAGTCTTATTCCCATCACCAACCTGGTCTGTCAGTGCCACAAAAGGCAATGGTACCTTTATCAGTAACCCCCTGAACCAAGTGTCATAGCAGTCACAGTTCAGCTGGAGATACATGTAGGAATTGCCCTTGTCCCTTCCCTCCCTGCTGGTCTTGGGGCATTCACTGCTCAGCACTGTTGCATTAAGCATCCGGGATGCTTTAGAGAGTCCATAGCTGGTCAGTGTTTGCATCATAAGCCTTAGATGAGAACAAACAACTTCCACTTTAAATGATTTCATCCAAAATCACTTAAAGATTGAAGGTTGTAAATGATTTGCTAAGAGAGGTGCTTTCCAGCTGAGTTATCAGAAAGGACAGTTGTTTGGGAGACAGTGGCTTTGGGCAGAGAAGATGAACCTCTCCTTTGGGTGCTGTGTTAAGAGCAGCTTCTGCTTGTGTTGCTTACATAAAGGCATTCTGTAAGGTCAGTTTGTCTCCTGGGTGAGGGCAGTTCAGGTGTGTGTGCATGCTTGCATGTGTTTATCATCCGTGCCTTGTCAGACAGAGCCAGCAGGGTTCCCTTGCTCCAGCAGGGCAGGCTGAGCAGGTGCATCCTGCTGGTAAAATGAGCAGCAGAACTGCAGTAGCTGCAGTGGTGCCAGGGCAGTGAAAGGGTTTGCAGTGCTCAGGATCCCGACTGTCCTGCCAGGGCTGTGTGCAATGGCCTGGGCAGGTGTTGCTCTCAAATAAACACGGGCTCTCAGCTTTGTGATGCATCCTTGAGGGTGTCAAGTTAAACAGTGTAGCACAATCAGCTGATACTGCTCCTTCTGCCTGAATGTCACAGAGCTTCTGATATTTACACAATAAGTCGGGATTTTGAAGGCAGAAATCCAGTATTTGTGTCTTCCTGTCCATCCCAAAAACTTGTGACTGAGTCTGAATTTCCTTTACACTACTACTGTGTCTTTATTAATGATACTTACATAGAATGTGATATTTCATATGATACTTTTGTGGATGCTTCTGCCACTTTTATAGTAGAAATCATTTCAGCTGATTATTAAATATGTACATCAGCAAGTATTTAATCTTGATTTGGCAGTTGCTACTCAATATAGTTCTAATAGTTAGTGCTAAATGTTCATCCTTCAATAGTTACATTTCTGAAAAAAAAATCCAAATATATTACTTATTTAATACAACCCTTATTCCAAAGGGAAAATCACCTGTTGGATCGAAGTCTTAGAAGCAAAAGAGAAGCATTTAAAGAAATAAAAATAATTTAACAGTTTGGCTCTGTGACAGTGTTACTCCAAGTATTTATATATATCCAATTTGATGCAAGCTAAGTGGATTAATTTTTCTTGTAGTAGACACAATTGCCATCAATATTAGTATTATTAAACAAACACAGTAGCTCATGAATGCACAGTCTGATTAGATCCTTCTGCCAGGGATTAAACGTTAGAATTCCCTCAGTGCCACAGGTTGTGGTGGTGGCAGCGTGCAGCTGCAGAGGGTGTTGGAGCAGAGGCACACCCTTCACATGGCTGCTCTTTGCAGGTTAACAAAGCATGGGGAATACTTGTAAACCAATACAGTGAGCAGCTAATGGCCAAAATAATGAGCACAACATTTCTTCCTTTCCTCTGCAGCATTTCTGTGGCAAAGTACAGCTGACTCATGTACAGCTGCAGTCAGGAAACAGGTTTTGCTATTACTCATAACTGGAGTAGTAATACTAAAGGGAAAGGACAAACTGGAGCTGCCTGTCAGCCTCAACAGTAGGAAGAGGACAGGTACATACACAGGCCGGCATCAGCTTTGTTTGTGCAGTCTTCTGTTCTTTTTGTGTCACCTGTTGTTCCTTAACCACAACCGTTTGAGGCACTTCTGTTCTCTGCCTGCGCTGTCAGAGCCAAAGCACACATTTTCTCTCATCTCTGAGTGCTGCTGCTGACTGCAGGCAGCACGCGACATTCAGAATGCTCTGGTACAGGCAGGAGAGACTCCCAAGCCCCTGAAATTGTTCTTGGAATTTCTGGGAAAATAGAAGCTCTTTAGCAAATGTCAGGACAGAAAGATGTTCTGTTATTATTTCTTCCTCTCTCAATGAGATAATTATGTCCTGGATATCTTTCTATAAGATAAGCATGTGTAATTATTTCACAGTTTATCTATTGCCGCTTTCCTTGGAAGGGTGAGGCATTCACAGTTTGTTCTTTCATTTAAAAACTGTTTTTAAAAAAGGTACTTTATTTGTGCAACTTCCATTTCCTTGGAACAGAAATGAAAATGAACATAACACTGTCTTTATTGAGCTTAAGAGTTGCAGTCAGTCTGTTGAAAGAAAGGTGACAAAAATTATTTTTGCTTGACATTTGACCTTTCTATGTTTCAACTTTTTATATTGCCAATGCTTCCAAACTATTTTTTAAAAATTCTTACTTTCCTGCAAGAAAACCAGATTGTGATAAAAGTAGCAGGGCTCAGAAATTGAACCCTTTTTATGAATGGCACTTTTTTCATATGGACATGAAAGTTAATTTAAGATCATGTTTTAATTGATTTTAAACAAACAGTCATTTGCAGCTAGAATGGGAAATGACTTCTAAATTTCATGTATACAGGTAGAAATCAAGACACATTCTCACAAAGAGAATTCTCCCAATTATCTGGTTAAAAGTCTTGTGTAAAACTCTTCAGCTTAAAAATTCTGGGGGTGATTTACTTGTGTGATGTGTTTAGTTGACTTACTGCTGGACTGTGTGAAGCCACTTCTGAATCATTTCTTGCTTGCTGTAGGATGCCTTGTAGTCATGGAAGCTGCGAAGATTAATTCCTCTGATTAGAGCAATTACATGCTCCACATCCTAAAGGAATTTTATAAATTGAAGTCCAAAAAATGTGCTCCATTTTAAACAGTAAGGCTTAGTTGTGCTGTTTGTGTAGAAGTCCTTAGTTTGTGCTGATGTGTGTCATACCTCGTGCGTGGATAAGCACAGGGCAAAGCAATAGTGACACAACCTCCCTGTCCCTGTGTCCAAACGTGACTGGTATTTACTTGAACACAGGGGATCCTCAGAACAATCAGAGGGAACAGCTGGTGCTTGTTTTTTATTTTTCCTGTAGTCCTGTGTAAGATTTTAGTGAATTCCTTGCATTTTTAGCAATATTACAATTAGTGTAAGAGTTATTTTAGAGTATCTAGTACTACAACCTTCAGCATAAAAGTTGAGGAAAAAAAAAAGAAGAGATTGAGATGTTTGTTGGTTGGGCAGAGAGGACCATTAGGACCTATTGTCCATGCCTCATATGTATAGTCAACAAATTAATAAAATGGAGACATACTCAAATATAGCAAAATCACAAATGAGGCAGACAAACAGATCTATGTAGCCTCTGGCAGAAGTCTGTCCAGGACCAGAAACAAATCGACTACAAATCACAGTGTACATTACAGCAAATGCAACCCTATTTTAGTGACAAGCTGTAAGTCTTGTGCTGGAAAGAGCCATCCTCTGCCTTTCATCTTTAGGGTCTGCTATATTCCGAGGACAAAGGGATTTCAGAGCTCTCAAGTATCAGCTCCTGTGAGCAGAGGCATCAGGAGTGTAAAGAGTTCAGTAATTGCACAGCTTCCAGGGCAGATTTCCGTGCAGCTGGAGGGCTGTGGTGGGACATCTCCTCTGGGTCCAGCAGAGCAGCTCCGAGCCGTGCCCGTGTGAGCGGCGCCGGGCCCGAGCCGGGGGTGCCCTGCAGCAGTTCCGGGGCGCTCAGCACTTGGCACGGCGGGCACGGCAGGGGCAGCGGGAGCCTTGGAGCGCTGGGTTCTGCAGGGCAGCCACACTGCCCGGGGCTGCTCCACTGCCGTCGCTCAGCGCCCTCCTCCCGGTCCC
>NW_005054488.1:791288-796749 GCF_000277835.1 Geospiza fortis | reverse complement strand
GCTGAGGGCTCTGGGCTGCAGTGCTGAGGGCTCTGGGCTGTACGAGGGGCCCGGTGAGCCTGGGCTGCGGCGCTGAGGGCTCTGGGCTGCAGTGCTGAGGGCTCTGAGCTGCAGTGCTGAGGGTCACTGGTGCCCTGGGGCTGTGGCACCGGGCACAGCAGGGCTGGAAGCCAGGATCCCCTGGGATACTTGGGTACGAGGTGGTGATCGGTGATGAGCTGGCATTCTGTGCTCAGGACAGTGTTCAGGGAACTCGTAACAATGACAGTTTTGTAGCATTCTTCAAAGACACCGCACAGAACCTACCTTTGATCTTCAGTGTCTTGCACAAGTCTTGCTTTTATGTTTATTTTGCTCAAGCTGTTGTTGGGTGAGAGCACCCAGCAACGTCTCCTAGGAAAATAAGCAGTCATTAAAAAAGCAAAACACCTCTCCCAGCTTTTTACCCTTTAAAATATAGGCCTATTTTTATGGGATTTATTTGCTATATTTTGTATATGCTATATATTTTTGGCTATAACACCATATGTTCAGGTTCCTCCTGAATTAATTAGCAGAAGTTAGAAGCTTAAACCTTTGGAGGGCTTCCAAGAAATAAGACTGGAAACTTTTGCAGTTATCAGCCCCTTCATTGGAAGGGTAGGCACAGCAGTGAATTAATTACAACCAGAAATTTGACATAAAATATTAGTTACTTTTTTCCCCTGTGAGTTTAATGCTGATTCAAATGGAAGTTTTGCTTACAGGAGATCAGTCATGTTCAGAAGTATGATGTACACCCACATTTCTCTTGACAATTTATTATCTAAGAATGGATGCATGGCAGTTACTGCACTGTTGACCTGGCTGGTGAAACAGAGGTCTGGAGTTGTCATTGCAGAGTTTGTGAACTTGATAATACAGATAGCACCTAATGGGGGTACATAAAAATGAGTAGTAGTTGCAGATAGTGAAATAGAAAGGAAGCAGATCAGTGGGAATTGCTTTTGAGGCTGAATAGGCTTTGCAGAGCTGGTGATGCCTAAGGGGGCTGCTCGTGGCTACCAGCATGAGATGACTGCAGTGAAGGGGTGCTGCTGTCTCGACTGGCACTCTGATCTCAGTGGGGAGGCAAGTGGGCAGTCCAGAGAAGGGAATGAGGGACAGAGACTTCCCTGCCATCTTCCCCAGCTTCTTTTTGCCTTAGCAATACTATCAACTTTGTATATCGAGGTTTCTCTATCAGAATATAAAATGGAAAAAAATTGATGCCTTAAGTCATGTTTTCCAAAACAAAGCGATTTTATAATGCAAACTATTTTCTTTTATATTCACATATACAATAAGTTTGTACACATTGGAGAAAAACCAGGTTTTGTCTCTTTGTCTTCTGGATGTGACTGCTGTCATTGTGTAGGTGAGGTGAGGGCACAGCATACCTTGAAAACCAGGTAGATGTGGTACCCAGCTGTACCCAAATCAGCTGCAGGCTCCCCAGATTGTGTGTCTGGCCTTGGTTGTTTAGGATGCCAGCAGTACATTCTAGGCTGGGGAGAAGAAGTATAGTTAGAATTTTCTCTACTGAAATATATTACTTCAGTTGTTCTGAAATCATTATTTTATTATTGCTTGCCCCTCCTCCCTAGACTGAGAACTGCAGCACTTGCTGTAGTCACCCTTTTCTGTGCAGATGAAGGGATGGTTATTTCAGAGAGCTAAGGCTTTTGTTTTTCCAAAATCACTTCTCCTGCATTAGTTCTCATCCCTCTCTTCACCCTACCGAATGTCGGACTTGCTTCTCTCTGAATGATCAACCCACAGGAAGTAATTTCCACAGAGAGAGAACCTTTGGTTTCTTTATGGCCAAGAGTCAGGCCATCAAATAAAATATAACTGTTCCCAGAAGCTGCAGGGTTGCAAACACTCTTACTGTATTTCCTATATAATTAATTTTATTTAGCAATGTTTTAGTTTAGTTTTCTTCCTGGAGTATACATACTTCTGAGAAAAACTGTGCACAAATGCTCACCTTGGGAGCACAGTGAACAACAAAAACAGTGCTGAACTGCTGTTTTCTGCTGAAATTATGACTGGAGTCTGTTCCAAACTTTTTTAATTAAACCAGGACCTTTCACGGTTTGCATAGCCTGCCAATGGTTTTCACACTTCTTCTTCCAAAACTATATAGAACGTTTTTCAATTCAGTACCTTTGGCAGAAGCTGTTTTGCTACTTTTGGGAATGAAAACTCTTGTCTTTCCCCTTAAGGGGTGCTGGCAGTGTCATTCAGCATCTCTCAGTGCACCTCACACTGAGCTGGCTGCTCATAAAGGTTAGCAAATAGTTTTGCCTCTCCATCCTCCTGCCTTGTTGCCAGGGTGGGGCACAGGACTGGAGGGCAGAAAGAGGATGCCCATAGTGAGTCTCTAGCCCAACTCCTGAGCTGGTAAGAAGATGGCTAAAGGCAGAAGTGTGGAGGGATCTGCATGGCACATTGCAAACATAAGGTGTTCTTTTGCAGTATTTTCTCAAAGCTGTCTCAATCCTGCACTGTTAAGATCATCCAAGAGCTATTCTTGCTGCTAGGAAGCATGGATCCCATAACCTCACTGCCTGGGCGTGCTCTGTGGTGGCAGAGGGAAGGAGTGACACTGTTCAGTGTGTCTGGGGTGGGTGAGAGCTAGTGGAAGGAGCTTGAGAGTTCAGTAGTGTCACTTCATCTCATGGTAAACCTATTGAAAAGCTAGTTTAAAGATCTCTGCTGTAGTCATAGTTCTACCACAGACCACTGAGATCATCCCTACACAGGCACCTCTATTGCTGCCTTAAAAGAAGTAGCTGACACGTTATTGAGGTTCTTTAGGCTGATGGAAAGGCCACAGGTCCTCAATATACCAAGAAGGAAAATAAATAAAATAAAACCAGACCTGTGAAGGAGGAGGGGAGAGGTGTTGTGAACATACTTCTTCCTCTAGGCCTGGCCCAGGAATGAGTGTTCTTGTGGAGAAAGTGTGCTTCTGATCTGTGCATTGTCAGAGAAGGAGGAAACAGAAATGTAGTTCCTGCTTTTCAACATTCTGATCAGCTTCCCACTCCCACCTGGATGACTTGATCACTAGTTCTGTTGCTGTACTGACAGGAGTCTGTCTGTCCCTGGAGCTGAAGGCAAACTGTGGAAGCTAGGTGTAAAATTAAGAGAAGACTTGGTTGTTTACACTAACAGCTTTGACTGACTTTTAGCATTAAGCAGTGGTTTATTTTCAATTTTGTTCATTGGTTTAAACAGCTTTTTCCTGTTGGCCGAATCATCTATGCAGAGCAGCATATTCAGTGGGTAATGGCTGAGAAGCCTCTTTGGTGTGTATGGGCCTGTGGTAATTGCTAGCCATATGGTAATGCTCTGCTCTTAAGTCACTTTTTTTTGCTGAGTAGTTATAAACAGATCATAGATCCCAGTTAATTTAGTGCTTCAAGGTTTCTGTACTGGAATATGCATGATTCTGTTTCTCTCTCTGGAATGTCTTCATTACTGCTGCCTGCTCTGTTGATACTGCTTTTCAAGTGGGCCAGTCAGAGGTAGCAGATGAGGATAACATGAATATTCTAGAAGTGATTTCCTTAAAGGGTTCTCAGTGCTTGTACAGGAAGGCAGGAGCTGCAGACACCAGATGCTGGACATCTGTTAGCAGGAACTGTGAGAGCTCAGTGCTGTGTTACACCAAGGGTTTGGCATGGTGTGGGAAGCACAGGATATGGCAGGAAGGAGCTGCTGCCAAGGGAGTTGCTGCTGCTGGAAGGGGCATTGCAAGCATCCAGTCAGTATTGCCTTTCATTTTGCATGGATGCCTGAAACATGTTGTTTGCATTTCCAAGTATTCAGGGCTATGCACGGGCTGGTCCTGTCCAGATTAATTGTTGCACTCTACCCATGTCAAGAATGTTGTTTTCCACACAGGGTTGCAGTTTTCCTCTGCACCAGCCATAACTTTCCTTTTGGAACCAGCAGTTCAGTCTGGATTAATAAGAGAGTCAATGAGTTACTTCTCCTTCATCTCCTATACCTTTTTAAACTAGCTGTGGGATTCTTTTTTCTCAAAGGGCACTTCCAGACCTGTCCATCAGATTCTCTGCAAAAGCAGTTGTTGTCCACAATGGAGCAGGCTGAGCCCCCAGGATGGCAAGGCTCTCTGGTGGCACGTGGCTGGTGTTTGAGCAACAGCCCATTGTTGGGTTGGGAATGCACATCCCACCTTCCCAAGGGAGAAGGACTCAGATGAGGTCTCCCCCAGCTTCTGACTGCAGGCAAACCAAACAGAAGGAGGGTGGGAGGAGGAATGATGATGGGGATGTTGTAGAGGGAAGTCCTCACTAAGTTACTCAGGGCCATTCTTCACATCTTTGCTGTCTCAGCAGCAGAAACCCTCAGGATTTTGTCAGGATCTCAGTGAACAAGCAGCTGTTGTACTGCATTCCTTGCCAAGGCAATAACTTATTCCAGAAGTTCTCTTCAACTTTAAATCCTATAGGCTTGAGGAAACAAGCTGCTGCTATAATTTTAGGCCTTAGAAAAAAGTGTGGTTTAATACTGATGGAAAAATCAGATGAAGTGGTGTTTTTGTTCAAGACTGCCACATTATTTTTTGGGCATGTTTTATTCACCTTAAATGCTCCCTTCCCCTTTCCATCCTAGGAAATTTTGCCTACCATAATACAAGAAAAAATGTTTTATTCACTGGAGAGCCTGTGCCAAACATGTTTTCAAATGCTTTGTCTTGACACAGCAAAGTGGCAGTGACACAGATGCTGATGCCAAGTAGCTTGCCTGGCTGAACTGTGTCAGTTGTGTTAATACAATCTTCTGCAGAAACTGTGTCACTTCAGAAAAGCCTCCTGCCTTCTTTGTTGACCTCAAAGTACCTAATTAGTGTAATCAGGAATGGCCTGTCTTGCTGAGGTTGCACCAGGCAGTCCAAAACAGTAAGGAATGTGTGACTGTGTTCACAGGGGTTCTTGGATGAGGGAAGAGACGAGAATGTTGACTCCATGTTCAGAAGGCTTGATTTATTATTTTATGACATATATATTACATTACAACTACACTAAAAAGAATAGAAGGAAAAGGTTCATCTCAGAAGGGTAGCTAAGCTAAGAATAGAATAGAAAAGAATGATAACAACAGGAGATGTCTCAGACTGTCCAAGATAGCTCAGCCTTGATTGGCCATTAATTATAAACATCCAAGATGGGCCAATCAAAAATCCACCTGATGCATTCCACAGCAGCAGATAACCATTGTTTACATTTTGTTCCTGGAGCATCTCAGCTTCTCAGGAAGAAGAAATCCTAAAGAAGGATTTTAATGAAAAGATGTCTGCGACAGGAATGATCTCTGTAAGCCCCAAATTCTGGCCAGGCCTTTCAGCAGGTGAGTTCTTGCATCACTGTGGGGAAGGAAATCCCTTCCTCACCCCAGTGTTCTGCAG
>NW_005054488.1:743376-791274 GCF_000277835.1 Geospiza fortis | reverse complement strand
ATGGATGCTCTCTCTTTGCCAGTCTGTAGCAAATTCCTTATTCTTAAAATGCTGGCGAAGAAAGCAAAGTGATGTAAGCTTTGAACAGCACTGTAAGAGACAGGACTGCCTGCCAAAGGCTTATTCTAGCAAACAGCACCCATGTTAATTTTTCTGAAGTCTTTGCTCTGTTTTGGTTTTGTTTTTTTTTTTTGCTTTGGGGTGGTTTTTTTTGGCATCAGTGGTAGATTCTAGCCAGTGCCAATATTCTCCTGCCATATTGCCACTTACCTCTCACCACTGTGTGACTGCAAGAGAGCTTCCTCATTGCCATTTGATGAGCAGACAGAAATTAAGACCTTGCATGTTTTAACTGCTCTTTTTTTAGACTCATATAATACATCAGCGCTTCTAACTCAGAACATTGTTAAAAATCTTTGTATGTGTATTATTTCTTGTCTTGGAACTGGAGATATGCTATTGTAGGAGAAACTCACCTACCCCCAGCATTTTTTAATTAAGTTTCATGGTTGCTGAGCAAATCCTGAAAATGGGACCCCTGAAGGCTTGGAAAAGAAAAAGGAAATACAAAGAACTGCAGATGTATTATTTCAATTCTCCTGATGTTTATTCCAGTTCTGTGGTATTTTGGAGCCTGACTCATGATATTTGAGTGCTTGGGGCTGACAATACAAATTTCATTCACACAGTCTCTACATAACACTGTGTTCATGTAAGCAGAGCCCACCATGAAAAATGGGGGAGATGTGGGAGGATGGGAACATCATAACCCTTCTCCTTTGGTACTGCAGGGCTGTTGGTAACTCCGAGTCAACCATATCAATGAGAATTTGTTTGCCTGCTGTTTTTCCCAAAGTGCAAGCCAGGCACATATCAAATTGATGAAGTACAAAGAAAATGCATTTCAGTCTAAGACTGTTCTTTGTCATTATGCAAAGTAGATATTCTTATTCTGAAAGTAGTTTCCTCTTTGCATTTTACAGCCAGGTACTTTTTCCTCTTTAGTGAACTTGAGTTGAAGTAAACTCTGTACCTTTGAGAGGGCTTAGAAATGAGGCGAAGAGTTGGTGAGAGGATATGTCCACAGTAAGGGTGAGGCATCAGTAGTTAAGTGCTGGCATATTAGAAAAGGATATTAGGATCTTTAATTTAATAAACCATCATTGTTTGTCCAGTTAGAAAAATCTTAAAACAGTGATGCTCAGATAAAGCCAGACATTTCCATAATTAACTGAATTGTCTAATTGTCTAACTAAACTGTCTCACTGCAAGCCAGTAATTCAGGTAAGGGCATGGTCTGTAGTACTATGACAAGAAGAGGGGAGATGTTCTAATCCTGAGAGTTTGAAGTTTTGTTTAAGTTGCTGTATTAGAGGGTGTCTCTAAGTCTTTCATACAACATACTTGTTATAAACACAACATGTTGTAATTATTGTACCCCATTGTTGAAACCAAACTGCAAGTTAATGGTGCTTTTCACAGGCCATAGCAGTAAAGCAGGATTTTTTGGAAATATTTTGATAATTGGTTCTGCATATATTCAGAAACTTGTGTGATATTTAGAAGATAGATTACTGAGCCATTAGCAGTCTAGCAATATGATCAGATATCCATATTAATAAACATCTGTCCCAGTGGCATAGCAGATGTGCTAGGTGCATATATAACATAAAATGTACATTTTTTAGGAGTACTTTGTTCTTTTTTTACTACAAAATGTTTTAATTATATTATAGATCATGCCATTAGTTTCAGTTGGCAACACTGAAAGTGTGTTAAAAAAAAAAAAGAACAAATGGGATGAGGACAGTTTTCTGAGAAATTCTGAAATACTACTCTGCTAGTGGAATGAACTAATTTTGGAAGGTGAGTTTTACTGTCTTCCACTACCAACTTCGAGCCTATCATTACAGGCTTGGGGCAGCATTTTGGTTCTGGTGGTCCTGGTTTGGTTCTTCTCTAGGTTCAGTAGGCCTCTTAAATTCCAGTCGCTACTGAGTTTATAATGAATGGCATGCAGAGGCCTCAGCTTCATGACTCCCCCTGGGAAATGTCCCAGTCTGGCAAAAGTTGCCATTGTTTGCTGGAGATGAAACTTGAAAACTTGATAAATGCAGCTATCATAGTCGTATAAAATACAGTAGTTTAACGACCAGAAGCTTCCCTAACTCCAAAAAATTCTTCCATTCCCATGTTATACATCCTAAACTTCATCCGATTTAAAAAGCATTTATCATAGTTACAAAATCTTTTATAATTATGATTTTTTTCTTTGCAAAACACAAGATAGACACTCTGAAAGACAGTTTTGCCATAATGTAATATCCCTTTAGCCAAATACATATTTTTAAGCGAAAATGTTAATGGTTTACTGGTAGCCCAGGTGTGTTTTTTAATCAGACTTTAGTATTGTATTTTTCCGGGGGTTTTTGGAAGACTGATTCCTTTGTTGTGACATTCTGGGTAGTTAAATTGTAATTATACCACTGGGAGGTCTTGTTCTTCAAGTAGCATAGAGAAGCTGTTAGTGAGCAGCTTGTGGGCACCAGTGTTGGCAGATAGGGTTGTTAATAGCCTGTGTTCACAGGGAGCTGGCAATGGCAGCCAGGAGCATGTTCCAGGGCTTCCAGCCTTGGGGGAGAGTCCCTGGGATCGTTCCACAGCTGTGACCAGCCCTGCAGGGCAGGGTGCTGCAAACAGCAAGGGCTGCCCTGCACAGGGCAGGGTGCTGCAAACAGCAAGGGCTGCCCTGCACAGGGGAGGGCAGGGTTTGCAGAGGCTCCCTGGCACCACTTCAGGTGCCTGAGACAGATGTGGCCATAGCCTGGCCTCCATTCCAGCTTGTGACGCTGCTGCTATTCAGCACTTCCGCCAGTTCTTCTGCCATTTTCTGCCCCATCTAGGAATACAAGTTTCTTTTTTCCCTAAAATGACTGCTTCTGAGGACCTGTGGGTAAAGGAGCCTCTCAGACCTCTGCTGCACTTGGGAAGATACTTTTGTTGTCAGTTCTTGCAGAGGTGACCCCAGTGACTTCATTCTGGCAGTTCAATCACCTTGATTGGAAGGTAGAATGATCTGGGCTTTCATGATTAGATATTAAATGCCTGGAGACATGACCAGTGTGGAGTCGAGCCTCAAAAATACCTCCCTCCCCCCCAAGTAATCCAAACAGCACAACTTTTTGAGTAGTTTTGTGGTTTTTGAGATCTGGATGAGACTTTTTTTTAATAACTGGTTGAAGAGATAGCCAAGGGGAATGAAAAAATTTGAGATAAGAAGGGTTCAGAGTTAAAACTGTATTGTTGATCCAGCTCTTAGCTTAGTTGTGTTAAAAGCCGTCTCAGCAGCTGTGTTCACAGTACTGTGCCTGTGTCAGGTTTCCCAGAGTTTCCAGTTTGCTTGGCTGGTACTGAAATCTAGATACAGGGTCTGCTTGCAGGGTGGGCTCCATACAGAGAGTTGCTCCACAAGGTGTGCTATTCTCTTGCTGCAAAACACATGTGGTGGTTCATGATGTGGCATCTGAGAGCAAACTGAAAATAATTAATCTACTTTCATTTGCAGTTTCTCCTGTCAGATGATCAGTGGAATTGTGGTCAGTTGGATTAGAGGAAAAAACAGATCAAAAGTGTAAACTGTGAAAAGACAGCTTGGTCATAGAGCACATAAAAATGCACGGTTACAGCTTTTTGGGTGTGTCCAGCAGCTGACCCCGCATGACTGAACCAGAGCTCTCCGGCTGTGACTCTTGTTCATGGCAGTCTTTCTGTCTTGCTGGAGTTTATGAAAAAGAGCTCTCTGAATTCTGAGTTTGGGTTTTTCAATGTTTATTTTTGGATAATCAGTTTACTGTCTTCTTTGTTAGTTGTTGAAAAATCTAAAAATCCTTTAGAAGTCAGTTCTTCAATGTCTATGTTTTCTTTTGCTACCATCCATTTTTTTCCATGGGTAAGTAAAGTGCACCATTGTGTATTCATCTGGGTTTGTGATGATATAATTAGAATTCTTTACAACTCCTTGTCCAGAGGGTAGTTGGCACCTTAAACCTCTAGCCTGGACTTCCTGAATTCAGATGTTTATGCATCTGCCAGAGTACCTAATGGTCTTCAAGTAGCTTGTGTTTTTAAATTGTGTGGATATATTTTGTGTTAGCTCATTTTCTACATCCAGAGATGTTCTCACCTGCTTGAGGCTGGGGAAAGGTGCTCTCTGCTCATTCGTACGTGCCATTAAACAGGTGAGGTCAGGTCCTACCACGTGCTCCATCCCTGCTTTGTTCTCAGGGAGAATCTGATGTTTCAGAGAACGGGTTGCTCCATTCATTTGATTGCGTGTGTTGTCCCCTGTGGCCTTTGCATCCATGAGGCAAGGGATGGCCTTGGGACAGTGGCTGTAAGTGCAGGGACAGAGCTGCTGGCCGAGGACAGCCCCAGTGCCTCTCTGCAGCCCGACATCGTCACTTTGGTTCCTGAGCAGCAGTACAGGGGTTAGGCACAGGCTGTGGGGGCCCACGGGCCAGCTGAGGGACACAGGGATGTCCTGGGAGGTCTCACATCCACCTGAGGATGCTGCTGGCACTGGGGAGGCCTGAGACTGGTTTAGAGAGGTGATTTCCCTCAAGAGCATGGCCCCGGGCCAGGCTCCTGTAACACACTTTTGCTGCTCAGCTCATGAGTGTCTGTGCCCTGATGGGAAATTCCAAAAGGTAATTGTTGGGGAATATGAAACAGGAAAGCCTTATAAATATGATTGTCTGGCAAAAGATTTTGAGACTATAGAAACTATAAGCGAGATTGAAATGAAAGCAAGCTTTGAGATAGCTACTGAACAAGTGGAAAACAATGGCATGGCCAGCTGAAGGTAATCCCCTTTTGATGAAACAACACCCTCTGCCTGCAGACAGCTCCAAGGGTCAGAGCAGACCCTACAGCTTGGCAGAAAGGGGCCAAAGAGGAGTTTTTAGGGTTTAAAATGTAGCAGAGTATGGTAATGTAATGATTCTTATAGGCTGTATGTAAATGCTATAGGATTTGTATCTTGTGCTAGATTGGCTAGTGAGAATTAGAATATTCAGGACAGAAGATTTATTGTGTTGTAACGGGAACCTCGCTCTCTTACACCTTTTTTACTCCCTTACTCTCTTACCCTCTTACTCTCTTACTGTCTCATCCTCCCTCCCCCTCTCTTCTCTCAGGCTGCTCTGAGCTGTGGCTGGCAGCTCCCAGCAGGGCCCTGCCCCAGGCCCTTTGCAATGAACCACAAGTTCCACGACCTGGCTGCAGAGATCTCTCGTCTCTGTCCGTCCCGACCGTCCTACCCCCCAGCTCTCCTGCAGGAATGTCTTCTGTTAATGTAATTTTTTAAAATGACATAATTGAGGAATAAATACATTAAAAATGATAGTACAGCAGTCATAAAGCCATAAACTCTACCTTTTGGGATTCACTGAGTGCGCTGGCTAGCTATATACAGACACAATGGGACGGGACTGCTTTGGAATGCGTCTAGAGCTGTTTATTCTTCAACATCAGCCTCATACATGATTTTTTACATGCAGGATGTGAGCAGCTCACACTCTAGCCAGCAAGCCAAAGAAATTTGCTGTTACAATCTACCAAATACCTGTCTTAGCCAATTACACAGAGCAAAAGCATATTGACAGAGACTTTAACCAATCAACACAAACACATGTAGCTTGAGTTAAAACAATGCTTGCTTGTTCATTTATAAGACTACAATACATAAAACTCTATTCATAAAATCTAACCTTGCTATGGATACTTTCTGCAACTTGGAAAGCTATTCTGAAACGCTAGGCACAAGTCTATTGTTCTATTCCTCACGTCTTCCTGCAGCTAACAAGATGCATCGGCAATATTAATAATTCTGTCATAACTGAGGCCTGTCTGTTTTCCCACAAACCTGAAACCCTCTAACTTTATGGATTCCTACATTTCCCCCTCTCTCTTGACTTAAAAAGAAACTTTCAAAACTTTGTCGCTTACTACTTGCGTTTCATAGCTATACTATAATATTTTTGCTTACTATCTGCTTAAGGCTTGTTTTTGCTGCTTCTAAGTATTGCTCTATTACAACACAGCAAATTAATGCTGTCAAGGCTCAGTTAGTGTAAAAGATAGAAATCACGTCTGACAATAGTTATAAGTCATTGTTCAAAAAACTCTTGTCGATTCCAGGGTCTCAAATTGTTGAGCTTACTGCTGTAGTTCAAGCTTTTCAGCTCTTTCCACAACCTTTCAATTTAATCACTGATTCTGCTTATGTTGCTAATGTAGTTAAGAGAATAGAGAAGTCAATTTTGAAAGATGTTAGTAATGATACTTTATACCATTAGCTTTCATGTCTTTATACAACTTTGCAATATAGAACTAACCTATATTTTGTTTCTCACATCAAAGCTCATTCTTCGCTTCCTGGATTTTTAGTGGAAGGAAACGCGAGAGCGGACAAACTGGCAATGGTTATTTCAAACACTTTGCCAAACATTTTTAAACAAGCAAAATTGAGTCATACCTTTTTTCACCAAAACACACAAGCACTTGTGCGAATGTTTCAAATTTCCAAAAATCAAGCTAAAGCAATCATCAGTGCTTGCCCTGACTGTCAGCTTGTGCAGCCTCCTGTTTCTACAACTGAGTTTAAGTTGCTGAGCAGGCCTTGCTGCAGGGCCTGCTCTGAAAGGATAAGGAAGTAGTCTGAGTGTAGATGTGGCTGGATTTTTTAAAGAAAATACATTAATAGTGATATTCAGGACAATCTATTTGCTTCTTGTTATTGGAGAACTGAAAAGATACACTGTTAAAAGCAAGGAGAATGTTTCATTTTGTAAAGGTTACAGCATAGCCACAGGATTTTAGAAGGCAGTATTGATCTCTTTTAGAGGCATTGCTCTGTTTTTGCCCTGTACCACTCACACCCCTACTTCGTCTCACTAATACCCCTCCCGTGGCATTTTTTCTCCTTCCAGGCCCTTAAGACTTGCTTTTTCTAGGGCAGGTTATAACTCCTGTTGAAAATTCAGCACGTGGCCCACAGGAGTGAGAAGCAGGTGGGGCTCTCTGCAGATTCCTTACAGCTGGCTGGGCTGTAGTTTGCTTGTGTGCTTTGGGAGGATGCAGATGTGTGCAGCTGCAGTTGGTCTACTGGAGACATCGTGCACACAGCCCAACACCTCTGTGCCTGCTGTGCCAGCCTTGCAGGAGACAGCTGGGAGTGCCCCTGCAGCCAGGCTGGCAGTGCCCGGGGTACCGTGGGCAGTCCTGGCCTGCTGGACAAGGACGAGCCTTGACGTGTCCTTTGCACTGTCCCCTCCCGGCCCAGCTCAGAGTGCAGGGGGCCCTGCACTCAAAGCCTAATGTGTGCTCACAAGTTTAATGTTACTTGTTTAGAACCCAGTTGCTGCTGCTGAGAGTGCAGAAATCCCGGAAACACAAGTCTGCGAGGCCCTTGGGTGGTTTCCTGTATTAGAGAGGTCAAAATCTCCAGGTAATTTATGTTCATGACAGAAAAAAAAATGGGCGAATGCAGATTGATGAGGCAAATAGCGGAGTTCTCCTGCAGTCACTGAAACAGTAACTGTGGGTATGTAACATAGTGATTACAATGACAGGCATCCAAACGAAAGTGCGTGACTGGTAAGGTCTGCCCTTAGTGACTGGAAATAAAAGTGTGCTTTGAAAAGCTGGATCGGGAAGCAGAAAGAGATGGAGAAGCATCTGAGGGATAATGAGAATAAAAGGAGGTGAGAGGCATACACAGTTAATGCCTGGTTGAGGTGGCAGAACACTTGAGATCTTGTGGTGTTCCCTCTCTTTGCACTAATGGTGTTTGTGTATGGCTGTGAGAAGCAGATCATAGGAAATCTGGTGATACATTTCTGGTGGCACAGGAAATAGTGGCTGGGAAATTGCAAACTGGGGAAAGCAGTTTACAGTTTCTACAGCTGTAAATAATGTTCTCTGGAACTAAACTTGAGCTTCATGGGTGCCATCTACTTACAGAAGGCATAATCAGATGTATCCAGGTGCATTATCTTGTATAAACCACTGCTTTTATTATAATTTAATCTCTTTTTAACAAACTAGTGTCAAATGTAGAAGTATTTCTATGTTTATATGTGCTTACAGAGCTGAAAATCCAAGACATGCCATACTTTGACTTGTGCACACAGATGGACACCCTTGGATGTTTGGAATTCTCTTGCAGTCTTTGGTAAGATGCATCATCAAAGTCCAGCTTACACCCAGCTGAGACCAGCTGTGGAACAGCAGCATCCTCTCTTTCCACTTTTTTCATCACTACAGGCTTTTGACATTCTTTTTTTTTTTTTTTTGGGTTCAGTGTAAAATCCACTGATTAAATAGTTTAGCAACAACAGTGAGCTTTGTGAAGTGCTTTTTATCTTTAGACCACAATGACAATTTGATAATGTTCTTTTTTATATATAGATTAAAGTATTTCATTATATGGTGTTCTGTTCTTTAATATATGTGCCTCCTGTGGCTGGTCTCAACTGGACAGAAATGACACACTTTCATTAACACATTTCATCATGGTTGCAAGAGAGCTGAAAATGTCTTAGAGAAGACATGGACTTTGGATCTAGAAGTGAAGGGAAAGGTCTGTGTGTGTGCACAAGTGTAAGTGTGGGAAGATGTCACAATTCTTTGATTTTCATCTCTATAACTAGTATATGTAAACATCCAGACACCGCTGTGTGTGGTTGCTGCACACATGAATATTCAGTGCATCAGTCAGACCTGTACCAACATACCCCTTTGATGCTTTGCTTCCCACGTTCTGTTGTTGCTGTGATGAGTTTTGTCAGAATTGTGATTTAACAACTTGCAGTCAAAATTTCAGCTGCTTTTCTGCCTCCCAGGCTGTAGTTACAGCTTCTCTCCTGGCATACCTTCCTCTGTCCCGCCTGACTGCTGCTTTGTGTTCTCTTCCATATTATTTTAAGAGGCAGTTCCAAATTGTGAAGCATCCCTGATAGGTAACATTACTATCAGCAACTACTCAGGTAGTATCAGCATTTTTCCCTCTGAATTATATCAGGGTTTCTCAGTTCCACAAGTGATATGATCAGGATGGTACAGCAATGCTCTGCTATATGGGACTACATTCTGAAGCAGGAATTCCTTTCTGGTTTTAGCTTTTTAAAACTGTGGACCAGAAATAATTCTAGTGACAGTTGTTTTGCAGTGCTCACCTTTGACCGTGCAGCCAAGTTTGCAGTGCCTGGATTGCTCTAACAAACTTTATTCAGCTGACAAAATATGGGAGTGTAGAAATACTCCTGTTTGTCCTTGTCATGTTTAAATAACTGGATTGTGACTTCGTTTATCCAAGCAGAGAGGAAAAAACTCAGGCATCGTTAGGAAAAGGTTCCTTCTGTGTTTATGTATCCTCAAATCCATTGTCCAAGCAGTGCTACAGACAAAGGCATTGTGTTTGTCATGGTGCAGTCCTGCTGCCTGTTACAGGTGAGAGATGGCCAGCTCTGGGAAAAGCATGGGGAGGTCAGGAGCAGAACTAGTGAGGATGGACCTGAGGGCTGTACAGACGGACAGCCAGGGACCATGTCCTTGGAAGCAGCTGGGGGGGATGGGGAGGCTGGGCTCTGCTGCTCGGTGGCTCACAAATCCCTGCCACATGGGTGTGGCACTGGAGATGAGCTACACATGTACCACAGGGTCTTCCAGGTGCTTTGTGAAATCACAACAGCACTCAGGCTTTCCTCAGAGACCACAAGTGGTCTTGGTTTTAGTGAGATTCAGGGAATTTTGGACATGGCCATCAGAACTGAAATTGATAATCACTGATGGTCTTTGAAAATTCTGCTTCTGTATTGTACGAAGCGCTGAGAAAATTTTTGTAGCTGTATTTTGGTCTTGGATTGCACAATACAGCAAGTAAGAGAAACAAAAACAAATGACTGGGTCCCTCGTAGAGCAAAGCCTTCTAAATAATAGCTTGGCTTTATTTTGTAGAGCTGGGGAGAGAAGGATGACCCAGATAAAAAAACTACCAATGTGAGATCAACAATGAGTATCTAGATAGGAGAGCAGAAAAAGAAAGAATCATAGGACTGATAGAAAGTTGTATTGATTAAAAAAATTGCTGTAAATAACAGTAATTTTCAATTCCCATTTCACTGCCACACAGGTATAAAGCCTTTAACTAATCCCATGGATTTTTGCACTGGTCTTCATTTTCACTATTTCTTTAGCCAGAGTTGTATTATCATTCTGCCTTGGACAAGGGGAGAGTCTGGATGTACAGCTCCCAGAACAGGGTGGCTCATTGGACAGGACAGGTGCCTGTAGGCCAGGACCTGGAGGTGGGCAGGGTGTCACTGCTGCCAGACCTTGTTCTGTGTCAGTGCCACAAGAACAGCACAGCACCGCTCCCAGTGCACAGCACCAGCGACTGCCGCTGGCCAGGAGGAGCCTTAGTGCCTGCTCCTGGGATAAGCTGAAGCGTAGAAGCAAACCCAAACCTCATCCATTCTGTTGGCACTCAGTCTTCTCTTTCCTAAACAAAGTTTACATCTTTGCAGGAATTCTCCTAGAGACCTCGTTACAGTAAAAAAGATGAGAAGTGTTTATTTCTCCTCTGTATTGTCATTTGTCTGTATTTCCCATTACCTCTTCTTCTGCAGCATGCTCGTGCTGATTCCTGATGGATTTGTGATCTACTGAAACTCAGTGCTTCTTACTGTCCTGTTGTGTAGGGACTGACTCTCCATGTGTATCTCTGTGTTTGATTTTCCTACCTGAGGGTATCTTTTTTTTTTTTTTGGATCTACCTTTTCTTCCAGCTCTCCTCAGGTAATTAGTAATTCCAAATCTGGCCTCCTAGCCTATTTCCTTCTTCTTTGGCATCAGTATCAAATGTAAGTTCATTAAGCATTCTCTTTATTCCCTTCACTCAAGCCATGAATAAAGAACTGAGCAGCTCGAACACCAAGGCAGATTCCAGAGAAACCAGGTTGCTTCTCTTCTGCCTCCACTGTGGCAGTGGCCCTTTGATAACCAGTCCTTCTTGCAGTGTGCTCTTCCAAGTTTGGCATCTCCTTAGCAATGAATTCATCTATTTTCCATGTATTGTTTAGGCAGATCATAAAAATGCAACAGGAGAAGGTTTCAGACCCTGCCTGAAGATACACAGTATTTACAGCTTCTAATCTTTCCAGAAGCCATAAATGTTTGTTTTCCATTAGTCGGACAATATTTATGCTTGAAAAATCATCTGGGCTGTTTCTCATATCTGTTACATTCTGCCTGCTTTTTTTTTTTTTTGTTTTATTTCAAATTGGTAGGATTTATTTGCCCTCAGCAGACCCCATTTGGAACTGACAGACAACTGGGGCAGCTGCTCTGCTGCCCTTGCTGCCAAGAAGTTTGGAAGGGCACCAGGTCAGGGGCTGGCTTCTGCACAGTCAAAAAGGCACCAACCCAGAAGAGCCTTTACAAACTATTTTACTTTACAAAATACTCAGGTTGGGTTTGTGTGTATCACCCTGCTCTTGCTGTACAAAGGCAGTTCTTTCAGACCCCCTGTCCCTTACTCCTCTTGGAGGGAGATGCAGACCCCATGTATTACCAGTGCAGGAAGGCAGCAAGGAAGAGGAACTCCTGTATTAAACCCATTTTCACTTCCAGAATAGACAGACAAATATATATGCTGTGTTCACATTGCCCGGAACTCCACTGTCCCATCCTTGGGTCCGTAGAAACCAGATATTTTTGTAAGTATTTAATTCCTTTACTCACAAAACATATTTCTATCAAAAAAATGCTATTTATTACAATGAGTTTATGTTTGTTTACTTCATGCCTTTGAATGTTTTTTTCACTGTGCCCTTTTCTCATCTGACCACACTTTCATTTTTATTACAATAATTTTGTTAAGGAATAGACCTGCTTCAGCCGTTGCACCCGTAAATGCCGAGTGGGGGTTTGGCCTGCATTCAGTTGCTTAGTTTTACCAGCATTAAGAGTTCTTACCTTGTAATTTCCAAATCTGTACAACCAGACAGCAACAAAAAATGCATTATATGAAAAGCTTTTTTGCTCTTGTGTCTACAGCTGTAACAAACTGGCAGAGGCCAGCTCTGGGATCCACCTGTACAATCTTCAATTACCTTTTACCCATGTGGATTTCCTGAGGAGCTCTGCTGCCTCCTGTTTGATAGAGATGTGCAACCACGTGTAATAAAAGGGATTTTTGATTATAGCCGCAATTCTAAAAAGTGTAATTTTTCTTCCTTGAACACCAAGCCCTTCACAGATTTCATCTAAAACTCTGCACATTCAGCTAGGAGGGGCAGGCAAAGTGATCTGCAGGAGAAAATGATTGACTCAGTAAGTTTAGAGCATTTGTAATGAGTGAGGTGTGAATCCTGCTTCCTTGTCCCTGCTCTCAGGACTGCACACAATCACTGGGTTAATAAAACAAAAAACAAACTTCAGAACAGCTCACAGAATAGAGATCAGAATGTGAGACTGGAATCCAGATTTCCTACCATGCCAGTACTAAAGCGCTTTGCAGAGCAGCAGTGGGAGGCAGAAGAAAGAAGAAACACAGAGTGTGTTTGGGGAGGAACTGCAGGAGGTACAAATGGTACTTTGGAATGTGGGGACAACTGAATTAACTAACCACAATAGTGTCTATAAAAGGTAATTATTATTTGTAGGAGTATCTTTCTGTGAGTAAATAAATGGCTGTACCTTATACAATTGCACAGCAGTGTAAGTAATGCACTTTCCTCAGGACAAACATGTACCTGAAGTAACGCTTCCATCACCTGGATAGGAGCTCTGACCTTCCTCACCTCGGGAAATGTCCCAGTCCACTCTCCCCTCCAAGGAGCCCTTGCCAGCACTTGGCCTCCTTCAGCCCTAACAGATGGACCAGACTGGGGCTGCTCAGGTGGACGCTGGCCTGGCTTTGGCCAGGATTGCCAGACCTGATCCTGCTTTGAGCAAGTTTGCTCAGGTTTGAACAGCAAGAGAGAGGCGATGCTGGGTGAGGACTGGTTTGCAGTTGCCTCCTGTGCAGTGCCCTGGCAGACTCGCAGTTAGGGTGCAGCTGTCAGGACCTGCTGAGCTCCAAGCTGGGCCTGATGGCACAATGGCCACATCCTGGAGCTCAGGGCCAGAGAGTGGCCGTGAGCACAGGGGCTGTGGCTGGAGCTGAAGCTTTCAGCTCACACCCTGGAGTGCTGTGAAATGTGTCCTTGTGTTGGGGTGTGAGCTGGGAGTTCCTCAGCCACTGCTCAGTGCAGCTCCCTCCGCCTGCTTCTGCTGCAGGGCAAGTGTGGAGCATTTGCTGAGGGGGGCACAGCATGGAGGGGGAAGCCACCAGCTTTGCTTGCAGACAGAAGAATTTCTCTTCCTGGAGAAGGAGATGGCAAAAATGTTTTGGAGTTGAAGTAGAAGTTTTCCTTACTGTAAGAATTAAGAGTATCATTGCTTTTCAGAGTGAAATACCTGTGTGAAGGAAAACAGAAAATAATGCCCCATAGTGATGTCTGCTGATTGCTGTGGTTAAGTTTAGGCAGACAGGGATGGAGTTGCTCTCGGTTCATCCTGGCTTGGAGCAAGAACAATGAGATTTGAGAGGCTTCATGCTTTCTTTCACAATTACCCAAAACCCTGGGTGTTGTACTAATTAATACAGTCCAACTTCTTTCCTCCTGTGATTGTACCTTTCAAGAAACATTGAGGTGAAGTGTTGGGTTTTTTCCTCCTATGCCTTTGTGGAGGTACTCCAAATGGCTTTCTTTGTATGAAAGAAATAAGGAAATTATTTCCTTCTTTGTATGAAGGAAATAATCCATTTTCTTTCGTGTCAGACTTAGCTGGATGTCTCTCTATATATTATTTATGGTGTACTCCTGGTTTTGTTGTTGGATAGAGAAGCTGATTTGAGCTCTAGTAACAATCCATCACTACCTTGGGGAGGTATAATTGCTTGTAAGTATAGTACTTCGTGTCTTGTCTTTGCTTTTCATTGCCTTGAATGTGTTATCAGCTTGCTCAACCTGTAAGGCTTTATGCTTGGAAATAGTGAGGTGTGAGGAAAATCGATGCATTAGATCCTCCATGCAATGAATCCAGGGTCTGCTGTTGCAGGTTTTGAACTCAGTGAATTCACTGGGGACAAACATCAATGTGTGTGAGGTGAAGTCTGGCCTTAAACATTAGAGACTGGAAGCAGGGAAGAAACAGTAAGATTAAAGCTGACTTGAAAAAAAAATTAAATATTCCACAGTTTCCATAGCCGAGAAATTAGAATTTCTTTTGGGGAAGAGGTGGAAGACTCCACAGTGGAGAAATTTTGTGATGTTGTTGACCAGCAGATGGTAGTTGCTGGAAAGGTTTTTTATATTTGTTTCTTGAACAGCTGTAGGTGCATGAGCTATTGCACGTAGGTGTGCACTATCCACCGTGATTTGGGATGCTTCAGCATGTAGTGGAGGAGGATGAGGGAGTAGATCTGTAGGAGGAAAGGGATGCAGAGTTACAATGATACAGAGAAAGACCTAAATATCTGTAAAAGCATTCCAGAGAGTGAGATGGATAGCTCAGGGAAACATTGCCTTTCAAGCAAAGTGTTTTTTCATACTTCAGACTTACCAGAAAAAAAATCCAAGTGCATATAAAACTGGTAGGAAGCTGTGCAGTGGCTGGGGAAAACAACCTAGATGATTTAATAGACTTTATGTGTCTCTAACATCTGGATTCAGGGAGTTAATCTGAGTTAGTGGCATTCTGAATCTATTGAGTTTGTGCTAAATCAGGAGAAGTGGGAATTCACAAAGTGCACAGCTGCACTGGTGTCATTTGAAGGCAACATGCGTTGAACCTGGTAGTTATTCACCAAAACCCCTGCAACGCCTTGTTGAATTTCAAACAATAAAATCCCAGGACTGCAGAGCCCACAGCAGAGCATGGAGCAATCCCACCCTCAGAACAGGCACGGCTGCTCTGGCCCCTTGGCAGGGGTGCCACAGCCCGAGGCTGCCCCTCCGGAAGGGCAGCTCTGAAGCTCAGCCCTGCAGCCCCTCAAGGGCTCTCCGTGTGTCCCACAGCCTCTCTCGCTCAGCATTCCTCCTTTGCCCCACTCCAACGTTCCAGGTTGTTGTGGATGTAAACCCTTCTGTCTCTCCTTATGTTTATGACATGTAATCATCCTTTTTGCACAGCTTCCCCGTGTGTCCAAGCTTCCTTCATGGAAACCCTCACAGAGCTGCAGCCCTACCAAAACAGGGAAAGCTGCAGGAAGGCTTTGTGTAGGCTTTTACTGGAGTGTGTACCTCGGTGTGCTGTCTGCTCTTCTCCCAGCAGCTCTGCCTCAGGGACTCCTGTTCAGACTGATGGCTGAAACAGCCCCTCTGGCTTTGTACAGGAATGCTATAGGGACTCTCTTTCTAATCAGAAGATTACTTAGGTCAAAATTTAGTGTTTGCACTTGAACTAGCATCCTCTTTTGTTTTGTTTTTTTTTTTCTTCTCTGTTTCTTCCATTTGGCCAGTGATTCAGCAGATCTGGTGTACTTTCCCAAATAATCTTTTCAGAATACTCAGAATTTCCCAGCATCATAAACTGGGACTAATGGCTTATTATGCTATACTGTAAGGCAGCTAAGCCTGTGCTTTATATCAAAGGCTCTGGATTTTTCATGAAGGTTAAAAAAGGAGCACAGACAGTCCTTGGTGGTGTAGCAAAGGAGCTTTCTTTTTGTCTTCTTAATGTGCTGGGGATTCAGCACATTTTGACACAAGGCTGAGGAATTCCTGGGTATTTAACATTTATATCAAGACTGAGCCGTGGCTGAAAGCTCAGAGGGATCACACCCCACATTTCTTAGGGGCTGTAGAGGAGAACTTGAATAATGTGGGGCAGAAATCTCCAGAACTGTCATTGCTGAGTGCTCCTCTAGTGGCTCTGAAGGTGGCCATGTCTGTGGTGAAAAGTAACACTTCATTTTCATTTCTCTGAAGTAATTTTTTGGGGTGGAATTATTTCATTCTCATTAGATGTCTGAGGGTACAAGGAAATTCCTGGTTTAATTGGAGAACTTTACCCTCAAAGCTAGCTTCAAATGTCAGCAAAGCTGCTGCAGGTTCAAGAACTACCTAAGCAGCAATGGCTTGAACTGTTCATGCCATCTCTTCTTTGCTAGCTGTTTTAATCCAAGATTGTGTTCACCTTTGGTATTGTTGGGCTGGTCCTGGGTTGGACCTTGCCAGGAGGGTGCTGGGCTGCTGGTAGTTTGTGGAGCAGCTAAAGGATGTGCTGTGGATGCCTGACACACCTCTGGCCTTTGTTGCAGTGCAAATAACAATGAACCAGTGGCCTGGAATGGAGGGAAGGGTCAGTAGGCACACAAAAGAATTGGGCCTAAGGATTCAACAACAAAGGATTCAAAGGGAAAAGACCAGGAAAGGCAAATGGAAGATATGGGTGAGGGCTCAAGTTCTCAATCCTAGATTCAGGGGATTGCATTTGCAAATTCATTCCCCACATATTTTGCCATAACAAGAAGGTGCCTTTCTGTGGAACAGTGATGTGTAAAATACTGGATTCTAGGTTGTTCCAATTGTGGGGTTCCAAAGTTGAGAATAAGGAACTGTAAAGTATGCTTTCCCCCAAGAACTTACAGTTCTTTGCTGAGCAATATGATTAATCAAGAAGAGATTAAACATTATCTGTCATCTTGTGTTGTCCCCACTGTCATTTCCTGACTGCAGTGTTGGTACAGGTCCATACTATAATATTTTTAGGTTAAATGAGTTTTTTTAGTGGAATGCTCTTTACACATAAATTCATACTGACTTGGAGGAGAAAGGTCTTCTCATTTGAACAAAGAGTTACATCAATTTTTTTCATGTTGTCTACTTCCTTTGTCCAGTGCAGAACTTGTAAATTGATTTAGGGTGTTTGGAAATTAAATACATAGTGAAACTAGAAGTATTCCTGGCAAAGATGTTGGAAGGCAAAGCTGAGTTCAGCAGAATTGCTCCCTTTATACATGCATGAAGTACAATTAGGTGTTGATTTTAGTTCAGGTGAAGTGTTTCAGCATTAAAGAGGCTGAGGCTCAAGCAAATGTGAAGAGAAGGGTGGTCATACTTCCTGCCTCAAGTAGCCACATTTTACTTTTTAGCTCTTAGAAACATTCTCCTGTCATTAAAGCAGCTTGGGAGGGGCCATACAGAAAGTGTCTGACTTTCTGGCAGACTGTTCACAAGAATTTGGCTGTTTTCCTAGACTGAAATTCTGAGGAAATTTTCTAGTTGTTTGGGAAGTATTTTTCTGATACGGCATATCTGTGTTCTGAGTGGCAGGTGTAAGCTGATGTGCAGCCCTGTTCATACATCTCTGTTTGGATGTGGGTGCACCAATTACATTTTTAAAACCCCAACTAAACCAACCCTGCTATTTTTCTGACCAGATATCCATAATGGCTCTCAGAATACACCGAGCTGAACTTCCTTGGAACATATTACTAGAAAATGGAATGGAAAGGAACCTCATATAACTCTGGGAATAGCAAACTGCCCAAGAAATTTCTTAAAATCAGGATTTGGCATGGGTCGTACTTCCAATATGAAGAAACTGTAACTTCTTTCTGGTGCTTCTGCATCCTGTTGATGCCAAACAGTACAAATTTGTGGGACATGAAAACACTTGGGGGAGGATTTAATTACTGTCACTTGTGTATGGATTATTGCTCTCTTTAATTGAGTTGTTCTGCAGCTAGTTTGCAGGGCTGTGATTATTCTGTGATTTATTTTGTGTGTGCTTCTCTGAAGGGGAAGAGGCCCACTGAAGCACACGGCCGATGTCATCAACGCCGCCAAGGTGATCTCGGAGTCGGGCTCGCGCATGGACGTGCTGGCGCGGCTCATCGCTGACCAGGTGAGGTGGCACTGCAGGAGCCTGCCCTGCTCAGCCTCACAGCCCAGCACCTCCCAGGGGCTGCTGCAGGAGTCTGAGCCTCCCTGTGCATCCTCCTCTCCGCGTGTGTCAGTGGTCTGTTCATGTACACCTGAAAGGGATGTGCACGTACATCACACGTGTCTGGGTACACACATCCATCTGCACATGCATTTGCACATGGGCCTGAATATTTGTGAGCTCCCTTAAGCTCTGAATGCAACATTTTAGGCATAAAATATATATGAACATGTATATAGACACACATTTAAAAAATATATATATTCATGGCTGCTTTAATTAATTAATTAATTAAGTAAGTAATTATTACCATATTAAGGCATATGTATATAAATACTTGTATAAAAAGCTGTTGTCCTGCTTTAACCCCAACTGGCAACTGAGTGCAATGCAGCTGCTCAGTCACCTACTCCTGGATCTGGAAAAAAAGGAAACCTCATGGGTTGTTATAAAAGTTTACTAATTTAAAATATAATAGTAGTAGTGGTAGTACTAATATTGATGCTGAAAGAGAGGGGGACAGAGGACTGAGACCAGAGAGAAAGAATGTGCTGGCTGATGCTCAGCCTGTCCCTGAACAGCATTCAGCCCCTTCCAGGTGAGTCCCCCGTGCTGGCCATGACACTCCATGGAATTGGTATGGAAGAGCCTTTGGCCAGTTCATGTCACCTGTCCTGGCCGTGCTCCCCCTCAGCTGCCTGCACACTGCTCACTGGCAGGGGGTGGGACACTGAAAGGTCCTTGTGTGTCACCTTCCTTCCCACTCCTACTCCAGCAGAGCAGGGGGCCAGCCCCTGTGGAGAGCATGAGCTCTGTGCCAGGCAAAGGCAGCCAGCTGTGCAGGCAGCAGTGCAGAGCTGCAGGCTCATCCTCTCCTGACTGAGCTGGGGAAATTACCCAGCAGCAATGCAGCTGCTCCGGGTGAGCTGTGGGAGCACAGCATGGAGGCACTGGCACAGAGCTCGGCTGCTCTGGGCAGGTGCTTGCTCTGAGCACCAGCTTAGGAAGGACAGACTTGTCTGGCTCCAGAATGCTTTGTTCTCCACCCTCTGCAGAGTCACAGAATCCACACTTTTCCTGTACTTTCCTTCCCTGCCCCCCACCCCTAACACTGGCTGTTTTGGCCTCTGCAAATCTGCAGCTTGAAGGTGATTTTTGGTTTTGCATTTAATTTTTATTTATAGTTATTTTAAGTAACTCTTATGAGTTACTTATCACCATGAAATGCCAAGTGTTAGAGCTGGAAGGTGGCTTTATTTCTGTTGGATTTTTAGATGGCTCAGCCTCCCCCAGAAGAGCCCAGCCGGAGCAGGGTAACTCAGCAGCCTGCCATGGGGAGCTGCAGTGGCACGTGAGCACCCCTGCAGCCTCCTCACCAGGCTGGCTGGGTCTCTTTAGGGCTGTACAACACCAGCAGAGGAGTGCAGGTGTCACACCTGAAGCATTTCTTCCTTTGTGGCTGCCTTTCAGGTCCAGGGCAGCACAGGACAGTCACTGTTTCCACACCCTCACGTGCTCTCTCTTCTCCCTTCACTTTTTATTTTCATATTCAGTGCTTGCTTTCCTACTGTCTAGGAAGCAAAACCAGTCTGTTAGTGGTTGTCCTGTGTCTCTCCGAATTCCAGATAACAAAGAATTTCGATTTTGTATCTATACAGTTGTGATCAGATTTATGGAAAAAATAGGTAAAATGTCTGAATTCCCCAATTCCTGATCTTAACACACTTTCTTCCAGCACTGGACAACAGCTGCTTTCAAGATTTTATCTATTACTGATTAAAATTCAAACCTGTCACTGATACACTGCAGAAAATGATGAGATAGCAAAGCCAAAGCTGAGTAAGGATCATAAATTCTTGTTGATTTTAGGACAGGGAATCCACTCTCACTGAAATATTTCTTCTATGAAAGAAAGATTTCAGCTGTATTAGTACAATGACTCCAGCCTAGAAATATGAGCAAATCAGTGTGAGGAGAAAGTATTCATGAACCACTAGTGCTGATAATTTGTGTGTCCCCTCAGAGCTGCTGGGAAACGTGACATCACTGAGGCTATTGTAACCCATTTACTGAGTTCACTCCAGCTCCTTGCCTTGGTCCTCGCGCAGAGCTTGCACCCAGCTGACCCCAGGAGCCACCTGACCCCTGGGATTTGTTCTGTGCAGCTGAAGGACACTCCTTACTTACAGGCGTTGCTTGGATTTTAGATGCAGTTTTACATTACATTATATGCATTAAAATAGAAAAATCCAAACACAAATCAAAAGATGGGCCAAGGCAGCCTTTCCAGTTATGGTGAACACAATTGCAAGTATTGCTAGGTAGGTGTCAGATTTAGTAAAGAGAATCTCGCTTTGTTCCTCCTATTACAGATATTCTTAGTATGATCCTCTCACTCCTTGCATGGCTAGAGAGCTTTTAACTTCTGTTGAAAGAAGGCTTAAAAGGGTTTTTTTTGGCTGTGCAAGTTATCCTTTAACTTAGAAAGCTCATTTCTCATTGTGGTGGGTTTTTTTTAATCTTGAAGGTATTTTCAATTTCCTTTTCTCAGCTGTTGTTTTGCCAGGTTTCCTATGCCCTGCACTCCTGGGGTCTTAAAATAAAATAAACTTTACATTCCTCTGGGCTACCAAATAACAGTTCTCTGAATTTGGGCCAAACTGGATAAGTCCTTCAGGAATTTGGTACCCAGTCGAACATGAGTGCCAGTATTGCTTTTCTGAGCAGCATTTGGACTTTTTAGTGGAGTATTTCACATGTTGCCTTTTACTAACAATTAAATTCTGTAGCATTTCTATTATGTGAAAAAAAAAGGATTTATATGATTTTTATAGCTCCCTGTTGCTATGTTTGAAGGCAAGGCATACAGTGTGGAACAATCAGCAGAACTCAGCTGTATTTCAGTCCACAGTCACAAGCACTTCTAGGATGGCTCAGAGTAACAAGGGTCCAAATCCTCACAGGTACAGCATCAACAGCAACTTACACACACGAATCACAAGTGCATTATAAATTCATTAGCAGGAGAGTTCCCTTTTGTCAGAAGATTTTTGTTCTTTGTTCCTTTTGTCAGAAGATTTTTGCTGCTTAATGTGACCTGGAAGCCCTAAGATAATGAAGGCAGTGAGTGCCTCCCCCTGGGTTGATGAAATGTGCTGAAGAGTGAGGTCTGTATTAAGAACCTGCTCTGTGTTGCACTCACTGGGCTCCCAGTCAGGCAGGCCCTGGCTGGGCTCATTCAGAACGCTGTTTGTCAGAGCTAATTGCAGTGGTCAGGGAAGCACTGTGTAAATAATCCCTTTGGGTGACAGAACCCCACGGGCGGAGCAGCAAAGCTGCCTCCTGTCTGTGCCCAGCACACATTTATAGAAGGTGGTGTGTGATTATCCCCAATATTGATCCCCATGAAGACAGGTTTGGATTCTATAGAGAAATGCTTTGGCCTTGGTTAGCAAGTGGATGAAGTGAGAACAAAGCAAACCCAGAATGGTCTGTGGGCAGAAGCTCCTGTGCATTGCTCATTCACACCCCCTGTGCAACTGCTGTGCCACTGGCTTTTTCACTTGGATGGCGAGTGCTGGTTTCAGTCTGGTTTTACTTACTGCATTATTTTAATTTCTCACATTGTTTGGATGTTCTGGTGGATATTCTGTTGGGTGAAATAGCACTGCATCTTTGGGATGCAGGTCAATTCTGATGCTGCTCTTACAGAAAGCCCTTGTCAGCAACAGCCACTGCCCGCAGGATGTGTGGGGAAAAACCTCTCAGAATGAGAGGTGGGCTCTCCAGTCAGGAATGTGCAGCAGTAAACTGGTAACCATCAGTTACTGTGGGATGGTGAAACTCAGAATTATTGATCGTCCTTCTGTTGCAGCCTAGTGTTTGGTTTTGCTGGTGAGCAAGTGCTGCTTGTACCAGCTGCTTCTGAGCAGTAGGTAGATGATTCCTTATGCAGTGTCCTCCCTGCAGAACATTTGTTCCTAGCATCTGTTGATGGCTGATCTGACATGCTACAAGGCATGAGGTTTCATTTTCTGGCTGGCCAACCCTCTGCTGCAGCGCTGAGCCAGAGCTCAGGCACGGATCCACTGGTCCCTGCTGCTGCCAGGAGGTAACACTGGCTGTTGACACAGCTCGGGAGAGCGTGGCCTGACTCCATGGTGCTCCCAGCCTCCAGCAGCCATGCCAGAATTCACACAACCAAACATACGGTTATGGTACATCGACATGGGAAATAGTCCTTGATAATTTTCCATTTGTTTGTCCAGTAATTTCTTCTGCTTATGTAAAATTTTAATATCACCATTCTGTAACAAAGATTTCTGCAATTTAACAGCCCCATGTTAAAAACCATTTCCTTTGTTTTGTGCTCCTGGGAGTCACTGTTAATGACCGCTGGGGTCTGTAATGGAGGAAGAATTCCAGGATTCAGTACAATCTTCCTCCTTCCATCTGGGCCTTGGCTGGGCTGGGGCAGGGCAAGGATGCACGGGATCTACTCAGGTAGTGCATATGTGAATATGCCACTGCATAATTACATTTCAGGAGAATTTTCTTATCCAATGCCCTGCATTTACTTTTTTGAATGATTCTGGCACTGAAAGCGTTTGCACAGAACCTCAAGGTCTTGTTCTTGAGTGCAGTTTCCTGGCCTTTGATGTGTATCATCTGTAGCATTCCTAAAGTGGTACCCATTTCTTCTGTAATGCTGTGTAAGGGAGACAGCACCTGTGACTAGCCTGACACGAGAATATAAAAGAGTACTGTATGGTAATCATTCTTGTCTCTGAACTTCTGTGATTGGTGTTGTCACTGTTTGAAGTGGATGAGGCACTATACTGGCACCCTATACACCTTTCTCTTGAGTTTTTCTGACCAGAGGGATAAAATCAAAGTGTAACTAAGGAGAAAGAAAAAAAACAGAGGAGGAAGACTGTCATTCCAGGAATACACACCATCTTGGTATTATGAGTTGTGATGCTCTAAGGATTGTATTGTACTTTTCTTGAAGTATGTTTTTTATTAATTAAATTAAATAAACAGTGAGTATTCCAGCTTTCTAAACACTGAGATACTATTACATAAATACTGATTTGGGCAGTTCTTAAAGCACTGCTTAATGAGGAAGAAATAAAAACATATTTTAGGTCAGTTTTCCATCAGATAGAAAGAGAACATGTCAAGGAAATGTTCTGGTTTTGCTGTAAACTGTGCCCAAATACAGGAAACAATAATGGATGTAGCAGAACATGAGGTAAGGACTGATGTTAAGTCGTATTAATTAATTAAAAATTGTACACTCTGACCTTCCTTGTTTACTGTTACTTTTGCTAAGTCTAAAGCATGAACTTGCTATTATTGCATAGCCATGAAGAACAGCATTGTCACACCAGCCCTTTGAACACATACTGTTGCTTCAGCAAAGCCAGGAGCTGAAATACTTTTGGAGTTAAGTAGAATTGGTGCTTTTTCTGGCTCCTGGTGGATTTGGATTTAAATCCACTGACCACAATTCAATAAAACCACAGGTGATTGTTGACAGTGTGCAGTGTGTGGGGATGTATCTTTGCTTTTCCAGTAAGCAAAGCTGAGCAGAGTTTCCTGTCGAAAGGAAGGGGCTGTATTTATCATGTGTGCACCACACCCAGGCCAACACCATGTCTGCACGCCTGCAGGGATCTTGTGCTTATTTATGCTCTTACTCTTTGCAGCTGTGGGAGCACAGCAGGGGCTCACCATTCCCCTTAAGGTCCCTTTATTCTGTCAGAGCAGTGAGAATCAGCCTTAGAACAAATTCATACCCAGCCCTTCATGGCTGGCCTGGTACTCACAGAGCAACACTGCACTCCAAGTACTCCATGTATTTTGGGAAAAAATTAGGTTACAGCAATCCTGGTTTTATTCCTGTAATATAAATCTGTATTGTTAAAAATACTGAACATTTTTATTGTGACTTTTCCATAAGACATTCTAATTTTGCTGTTCCCACAGCGAGAGAGGATCTGCAGGTTGAGTTCAGTACAGTCTGGATGGAACACAAAAAAACCCCATAGATCGGGTTACAAGATAAAGTGTAACATACAGATGTTAACATGTCTCTGCATGTGTGGTTACATAGCCCATGAAATCTGTTTGGATTGCTCTCATCACTCTTTATAGAGGTATTTGCTTAGAGATCATCTAAGGACTGGAAGTAATTACTCTATACACTAAAGATATGTTTAGAAATACTGCTAAGGCAAGCACAGCCATGTTAAATACAGAGCGCATGTGGGGAATCTTAGGCTTCATCTGAGCTTCCAACTATAGATTAAAAAACTTCCCAAGAGGAATGAACTTAGCAGCCTGATAAACTGCAGTGAAAAGCAAGGCTCCAGTAGTCTGCAACTGGAATACTCCCCAGTGAAGTTTCAGTGATTCCTGAGCTATCATTCTGAATCAGCAGTTACTGAAGTGCTTTATTTATTGTTCTTTTCAGTGCCCAGACCAGTCGTGCAAACAGGATTTGCTAGCTTACCTAGAACAGATCAAGCTGTACTCGCACCAGCTCAAGATCTGCAGCCAGGTTAAAGCAGAAATCCAGCATCTCGGTGGAGAGCTCATCATGTCTGCAGTAAGTAGAAAAATGGCACCAAGTACTCTGTTAGTCAGACTAGGTGTTACATCTGAGCTGGGCTTTCCTGTGCTTGCAGCATGTTCCACTGTCACTCCAAATCCTGTTTTCTTTTCTAATACTCACTTAACAGCAAGAATCTATGACAGTGACACTTAGGACTTCTGGCTTTAAAGGAATAACAATCACCTTTTCTTTTAAAATTCTCACAGCACATTATCACTGTTATTCTGAAGTAGTGTGGTTTGAAGAACTCTAAGGTGCATTAGCTTACATATGTGGAATATGCTCATGTGTGTGTCTGAACACAATGAAAACAATCCAGGGGTGGAGTTCCAGGCCAGAAAAAAATGCTGCAAGACATTCTACAGGTCTACAGAAATAAATAACAGGAAGAGCGAAGTGACTTGATTCCTGAGTGAATTTATTGATTTTGCTTAAATTTGCTTTAAGAGTTATTAGCTCCTTTACAGCCAAGTATCATTAGCCATGGAAAAGACATTTTGTGCTTTTATGGAACTTTTATGCACTTGGCCTCAGCATAGCCATCCTTAAAATGCCTTCACATTCCCATGTTCTGTGATGTGTTTCTGCCTGGAGCACATAGGGTTGTGATTTCAAGATATAAATCTGCCAAACAGCACCAAACCCAGGTAAGACACTGGGCACATTCCTACCCTTCACATACATGGCACGGCGTTCAAGGGAACTTCACTCACATTGTTTGGAATGCTCACTCTCTGTATCTCTCTCTCCCCAGCTGTTCCTCTGTGTCTGCACCTATCCCTGGCTATCTGTGTATCCTGATCTGTATCTGCCTGTATCTCTCCATACCTATCTACCCCCAGTGATACCTGTCTCTGTGTCCCTCCATCTGCCTGTACCTATCTGTATTAATCTCTGCCTGTCTCTGTCTTTATCCAGCTATACCTGTCTCAGGTTACCCATTTGTGTCTATCCCTATCCACAGCTCTCTGTATTTACCTATACCTGTCTGTACTTATCTCTGTATGTCTCTGTCAAACCATACCTATCTCTGCCTGTCTCTACCTGTGCCTGTCCATACCTGTCAGTATTTAGCTCTGCCTGTCTAAACCTATCTCTATGTGTCTATATCTATATGTATCTACACCTCTCTCTATATACATCTATATACATCTCTACCTATATCTATATGTATCACTAGTCATATGTACATGTCTCTATCCATCTACACTTACTCCACCTGTCAGTACTTGTCACTCTCTGTCCTTATATATATCTCCCTCTCTGTACCTGTCAATATCTGACAAAATCTCTGTCAAAGATCTGTCTCCAGCCCTGCCAATATCTCTGTCAGAATCCGTCAGAATACAAGAGAATTTGTCAAAATGTGTCAGAATCTGCCAAAATCTAACAGAATCTGCTAAAATCTTAGCGAATGTCAGGATCTAACAGAATGTCAGGCTCTGTCTGTACCTGTCTCTGTCAATGTCTATGTGTACCTGTCACTTCCTCTCCCTGTCAAAAATTTCTTTTATCTAGATAGTCAATATCTACCTCTGCGTGACAAAATCTGTCAGCACCTCTGTCTGTCTGTCCATATCTGTCAGCCTGTCTCTCTACCTGTCCATGTCTGCCTGTAGCTATCTGCACCTGTCTGTACCCAGAGCTCTCTCTAGAGCAGCCTGTGCCTGTGTCAACCTCTCCATACCTCTCTCTGCCTCTCGCTGTGCCTGTCTAGCCCTGTCTGTACCCATCAATATCTGTACATTCCTATTTCTGTCTCTAGGCCTGCCTATCCCTAGTTATCTTTCACTAAAACTATTAATACATTTTATGTGGTTTATAAATAATTGGAAATGAGCCTTTGTTGCTGAGGTGAGATTTGAAACACTCATTTCTATAGGATACTTGTGCTGGCTAATTTAAATGGTAATTTAGACACCACGTTCGAACCTCTGGAACATACAGTTACATAATTTTAATTGCATATATAATTTCTGAAGCCAATGCTTGTTTTCACTTGGACTGCACATTAACAAAGTTTATTTTCCTTACCTGTTTCTTTTCACAAGCAGTTCTGTGACCAGTGTGGGTTACAGTAAAGCCAAATGTTGGAACCAAGTTTGGTTCTTGCTATTTCTGCCTCCTGCTGTAGAATACTCACATTGTTTTCTTTACCTTTTTTGTTGCGTCGCTCCTGTCAACAGTGCATAATCTGTCTAGTGCAAAAATTTTAACTTCTGAAAATGAAACTCCAAATTTAACTTCATTGATAATCCCAAAGACATGACTATAGATCCTAGCCCTGCTTCAGGGAAGGAGGGCGAGAATTTGTCCTGTGTGCATCCAGACCTTGAGAAAGCCAGCTGCGGGTTTGTGGCAGTGGGGAACAGAGCGACACGGACCCCCTGACGCATCCCAAGGAGATCCTTTATTGTAGAAATCGTTCCCTTTTCATACCTTTAATTCTAACCCAACAGAACTGAAACCAACCCGAGACTTAACAGAATTTAACAGAAGAAGGGCACCCATTGGCTGCCTCAGCTGCCATGCTGCTGCCCACGCCTCCTGCTGTCCAATCAGCTTCCTGCTCGCACTCTGCCCATGCATCCTGCTGTCCAATCAGCTTCCTGCTCATACTCTGCCTATGGAGCCTACCGTCCAATCAGCTTCCTGCTCATACGCTCCTGCAGCCAATCACAGTCTCGCTCGCTCTGCCTCTCTGCCCCAGCCGCTCCCACGCGGTGCCGTTGCTGTCCCTGGTGCTGTGCTGAGCGCAGCCTCAGCGGGGCAGGATTATCGCCCCGTGCCGTGCTGGGCACAGCCTCACCGGGGCAGGATTATCGCCCCGTGTGCTGGGCACAGCCTCAGCGGGGCAGGATTATTGCCCCGTGCCGTGCTGAGCGCAGCCTCAGCGGGGCAGGATTATCGCCCTGTGTGCTGAGCACAGCCTCAGCGGGGCAGAGATTATCGCCCCGTGCGCTGCACCAATCCCCTCTAGCTCCGTAAACAGGCAGGGAGGTGCTTCCTTTGGGAGCCCGTGAAATGGAGAGCGTGTTTAGAGGCCTGAATGGCTTTGGGGGTGTTCTGTGAAGTCAAGGTGAGATGCTGCAAGGTTGCTACTCCCTTAAATAATCTTAGAAAATGCTACAGCAATGACTGTGTTCATTTTTTTTTTAATTTAAAAATATGGGTGCTACATAGAAAAGAGTCAGATTGCTAGCCAGTGTCAAAAGAGACATGTGCTCTCATCCCAGGCCTTTTAAAGACAGTGGAGACATGGTTGGCATCAGTGGTTATGAAAAATTTCTAGAAAATTGAAAATAAGTCTCCCCGGTCTGTGTCTTGGGAAGGGGAGGCCATTCGTGACTGACTGTGCTCAACTGCCCCCCTGCAATTAAAATTGTGGTTATCTGAAACTGCAGCCCAACCAGCCAGTGATGGCCTTTTGTCTTAATTTAACTTTTTATGTTTTAATTGCTTCAGTTTTAGACGAATAGTGGGATTTACATTGTGCAGATAAATTGCTCAGTCGAGAAGGAGAGAAATGCACTAGTGGTATAAAATGGCAGGTTACAGAATTGCTTTTCTTAAAAGCCTGGAGCAAGTTCCAGTTTTCAAAGTCCATGTGGGGGCTTTAGAAATCGATCACATTCCTAGGTTAGCTGGCCTTGAAATAAATGACAAACCCAAGTTCTGTGTGAGACAGCAGAGAGGCTCTTCTCCCCCTTCCCATCTTCTCCCTGCCCAGAAAATAATATTAGAACTCCATTAGAAAATGGAGTTCTAATCAGGAACAGATTCTAAACAGGAATCAGAACTGTAGCTGGAATAGGATTATATTTTCTATTCTCCCCAGTCCTGATCTTGTCTGAATGAGAATCAGAAAAGGAGACAGCAAGCCCTTGCAGATAGTGAAGGTTTTATTGTGCATTAAGTTAAAAAACTTATGAGTCTCCAAATACCCAAAACTGAATCCATCCACTGGTTAGTCAAGATCTGCTACAGGAAAAGAAATCTACCAGAAAGAGCATTAGGAAATAATCATGCAGGTTTCCCCATTGTTTGCTCCCCCCTGCATCCATGTAGGTGTGTGCAGGAATGACCTCCCTGGTCCTTGGGCATCCTCCCCTCTCTGGCTGGCATTGGCTCCTCACAGTCCCTCCCTCATCTGCCACCTCCTCCAGGAGCTGGGACAGGCATCTGGCAGCACAAAAGCTGAGGGGGAAGCTCCTCTCCTGTGAGAAATGACACATTTCCATGTTCAGATGGGTCAGCACCAACTTCCACAGTGACAAACCCACCTTGAGTAGCAGCTGGTGGAATCCACACATAAAAGCACTGCTTTGAGATGGCTCTTACATTCACCCCACACCTCCCTTCTCCAACCATTAGAACAAGGATCTTGGGTTTAAATCACCTTGAAGGAAAATTCTTTCTCACAAGAGTAGCAGTTCATTAAAAAAATTACCCAAACCAGCCTCTCTTGAAGCCTAAGGAGCAATAGAGAGGAAGGGAGGGATGAAAAGCAGAGGATGTAGGGTCACATATTTGCAGATGTGCAAAAGAAAGAACTGTCTTCTTGAAACAGAGCAGCCACAGTCGCTGTCTTACCAGTCCTGGATGATGCTGAGGTGAGCAAGGATCCCTAAACCAAAGGAGCCCTAAACTGGTGCTCCAGGTTAACCTTGGGTGGTAGTGTGGAGCAGTGGGTGGCAGTGCCGTGGCACAAGGGCAGCTCTGTCTCTGCCAGCAGCAAACTCTGTTCTCACCTCCATGATCTGCACTGGAGGAGGTGCTGCTGGCTGCCAGCATGGAATGACAACAAAGAGCATTATGCATATGAAAAACTGTTGAAATCCATAAACCCAGCTCATTCCTCTTCAGCCGTTTGTGACCGGTGTGCCCTGTGCCCGTGTCTGCCCTGCTGCAGGCCTCAGCCCCCCCTACCCTGGGGCTTTTCTTCCTGCAGTTCATACCTGGCTGTAGCATCCATGGAGGTTATTTAGGCCACTTGCCCTGGGCAGCTGGGATGCTTTGTGAACTTCCCAGCTGGCAGCTCTTCTCACTGCTCTCCTTGTTTAGAGGCTTTTGGACTTCTGGCTACACACGCTTGTAGTCTGCCTTTCTCACTGTCCATTCCCAAGCTCTGGTACTTTCGTTCTAGTCAGCTCCTCATTATGGAGGTTAGAGGGGGTCCTGTACAGAAAAAGAGAGGAAGAGCTGTGGATCATCACCTTCTTGGTCTCCATTCATTGCAGTTCTGTTATTTTCATTCATTAAAAATTCCTTGCTCACTATTTAGTCTTCCATAGGCCTACCCAATATTGGGAGTACTGGCATTGTCAGGTTCTAAGCTGCACAAGTCCAAATGGTGAGGATTTACTAAGTCTTCATTAGGAGTGATTAAATAGGAAATGGACATTTCCTCCTATTAATTAAACTGGTGCCTCTTCAGGCATAAAATAATGGGGTAACATTTGCAGATCAACAGTAATTGCATTCATTTATGCAGATAAGCTGACACTTCACTTACAAGCACTGCACAGCAATAGGCTTGCACCTTACCTTGCCAGTTTGCTCTTTTTCCAGCAATGGCTTTGAGAGAATTATATCACAGGGCAGAAAATGAACATATCTTACATGTTAATATTGCACTCCATTACTTTCATCAGGCAATTCTGTTTTATGCTATTTACAGTCATTATCTGCTTATGTTTCATTTTATATTGTACTTGGCAAGAGAGACAGTTTTTTGGCCTTAAAAAGGAAGGGTCTTGAAGAGCAAACTCACAAGAGTCCCAGTATCCCAGAATTTGCTAACTGGCACAGAAGCTTCCCCCTCCACCCCAGGCTGGCTAGCCTTACCTGTGCACTAAGGGCTGTTTCCCTTTGCTGTTCCTGCAAATGTCTCATATATCTTCAGCTCTTCCCCCTGGTATCTCAAGAGCCAGACTTTAAGTTAAACACTGACATCAGGCTGCTTTTGTGCCAGATGGAGGTGCTTTAATGTGTCTAACTTCATGCTCCAAGGCTGGACTGAAATATCTGTTTCCCTTGCTAAGTTCCTGGGCCTGTTAAATCACACGTTTCCAGCATGACACTGCAATGAATGTGTTCCAGTTTTGAGGGCTGAACCACAGGTGAAAACAGAGGCAAAGCTGTAAGCCAGAAGTTAGAAAAATGCAAGGGAGAGTGTCGGCCCCCAGGCCTTTGGCTGACACAGTCCCCATCCCTGAGTATCCACAGCCCAGGAAAAGGCTGTCCTGGCCAAGGTGCACTGCTGTGGCAGCTGGCAAACAGCCCCACACCTTCACCACTGGAAGGGGTTCAGCTGCTGCTGGAGAGGAGCTGCCCCTCAGGCAGGGCACGAGATGGGAACGGGGCTTTTCAGCTCCTTCTAGGGTCTGGCTGTGCTTTCCCCTGGAAGAGAAGTGAGATGGGCAGAACAGCCTTGCTGGGGCCCTGACAGGACTGGATGAAGGAACAAAGGGCTAAGAGCAGCAAGCTGGGAGTCACCCTGGAGCAGGGGCTGCCCTGCCAGCCCTGGAGTCGCTGCAGGACCTGGGTCACTCCTGTGCTGTGGCTGTGACTCTGGGGGGTCCCATCCCTTTTCCCTTGCTGCACACCCACAGTGGCTGCTCTGACACAGCCGTGCCCCCAAGCACCAGGGCACAGCTCCTGCTCTGTGCTCAGCCACTCTGCCTCTCCTGGCTGCTGCTGCTCCTTGGTGCTTGTTGAGAACTCAGTTCAGCCTGTTTGAGGGGGGGGAGGTTACTTGTAGGGCTTCACACCATGCATGAAGTGACTTACTTCAGTATTTGACTCTGAAAATACTGAACTGCTCAATTTCTAAAAGCTGACATTAACCCCCAAGAGCTGACACAAGTTTCTTCTGCTGAGAGTTGACAAACATGTGTCACTCAGGTTTTTTTTTTTAGTTAGTAACACTATACCTTTCTAGCTTTTGCCTAGTGTATGCTGGCAGGTGTGTGGATACAGAAATCCTGGCCTTGGGAAGCAAAGCAAGGGATAGATTTTCCTGTCAGTCACTTACAGAGAGCTCAGTTACTACTGCATTCTAAACTGCATCTACTGAGAAAAACTAATTTAAAAGAGTTGGAAATATTTCTGGTAATGTACACTAAAGGACAGCTAACTTTTCCTAGTAATAATTGCTCTGGCAATTAGCAAAATCAGGATGTGTCCTATAGTTCTTACCCTCAGTGTATGTAAAATATTATTGCACCAAACACTCAATTTCTTCCTCAACAGTAAGGAAAGGATTTACATTAAGCCACTGTTCTTTTTCTCAAGGGCCTGTTTTTAAAATAGATCTTTAAAATCCTCCCTGGAAGTGAAAGCAGCAGGAGTGGGGAGAGACTGAGCTGTCTGCCTGGCTAAGCATCTGCTCCATTATGGTGTTGCACAGGAACAATTTTGCAGCCCTTAATGTAAGTTGTTTATCATTTAACTTGGACATAGGCCTGGCCTAACTGTAGAACTCAGTTTCAGCCCTTTGAATCCTGCTTAGCCTGAAGCAGACTCTGGTAGTGGTTAGTTTTCAGTCCATTAGATTCAATTTCCCCACCTGAAAAATGGGTAAAACATGGAACAGACCCCAGACACCCCTGAGGTGTTTAGTGCAGTCACTGGATGGACACACAAACATGGATAACCAATGGAACAGCCACGTTTCTAGGAAAACTCAGTTCCTTGAAAAGAAACTCAAGCAGTGAAGCTGTTTTCCTTAGGCCACGTCCATGGGGACAAAACCTCTCCAGTATCCCAGAGTGAGAGCATGGTGAAGCAGAGGTGAGCAAAACACTGAGGGAACAGCTCCCAGAGAAAAAATCACAATGGCAAGGCTCCCTTTGGCTCATTTCCCATCTAAACTGTACTGGGGTTGAATCTGTGACAGGTTCTGTGTGTCATCTCTCAGCTGCATGAGCACACATGGCAGGTAACCGAGTGCTTCCAGTTCCAGCTTTGCTGTGCTTTTCTTGGACACCTGGCTTTCCTCTCTCCTGGTGCCACAGACAGACCAAGATCTCCTTTTCCACTTAAAGGAAATTAACACTACTCTGAGTGGGGAAAAAGAGAGGCTCAGAAAAGCAGGCAAGTAAGTGGTGTTCAAATCCTGGCCAAGGCCCAGTACAAACTCCAGTGCCTTCAACAATGGAGATTTCACTCTTTTTTAATTGTTTGGCTACTTTTAATCTTAAGGGATTAAATGACTATTTTATGTAGCAATCTTAGTGAAAGAACCATAAAATAATTCAAAACAGCAATTAGCTACACCTAGTAAAAAAGCAGGATTAAAATCAAAAGCACAGTATAGTAAGGACTCCTTCCCTGAAATGCAGCATTACTCAGACACTCACTGCTCTCCACAAAAATGTAGAACTTATGTAACTTTCAGATGTAGCTGTCAAAGAAATACAAATTCAGTCTTAGGCTTTCAGTATAGTGTACCAAAGGAAATCTGCTTCTAGGAATTTACATAATGAACCTTGTGTTTCAATTAAAATCAATTTTTAATAACTGACCTTGTTTCCAAAAGAATTTTAAGTTCAGACTTCAGACACTGAGAAAAAAGTCTCTATTTGGTGTTCAGTTCTCAGCTTCCAGCTATATGGAAAACCTAAATGTGGGTGACCTGTAACTACAACTTGGGATACTGTAAACAGCCAATCCATGTGTTCTCAAAGAGCACAGCCTTACAGCTCCCTGCAGCTCTCCAAGAGCACTCCCAGCAGAGCAGTCCCGGTGTCCCAGCTGGGGCTGCAGGCACTGCAGGTTACACTGAACACTTTGGGAGGGCTGCAGGCCCACACAGCTCTGTCCCTGAGGGCACAAGGTGTCTGTGCCTGCCTTAGGACAGAGGGACAGCCCCTGCACACCACAATGGGAGCAGGAGGGAGCCTGGCCTGTCTGCCTGCCCTGCAGTCAGCAGAGTTTGTATTCCACTGCTGCTCCACTTACAACTACTGCTGGCATGGGACAAGAGGGCATTTCTTACTGCTCTGAACAGAAAATACTTTGACAGCAAAAGGGTTTCTTCAGTTTCTAAGTCACGACTTTCTTTGTTATTCTGAATAGTAAAAATAACTGCCCATATTAGTTACCATATTGTTCAGCATTTCATAGCATTGGATTGCCACTACTGCCAAGACATGAAATTACCAAAATGAGAAAAATACAATGCATGTAAACAAACTGGAAAAAACTTTCAAAATTAATTTCTCATCTAACATTTTCCTTCAGTTTTTGCAGCTTCTGCATAAACTCTCCTTTATGCAGAGGGGATTTTGCGTTCTTGCTCTCAGGATTTACTACAGAGGAGGAATAAAAGTGCTGGAGAAGGGAGAGTGGATTTCAGTATGAGAGCTGCCAGCCTGATTTGGGGTGGGAATTTTGTTCTTAAAAAAATAGTCATCTGCTCTGTATCATGTGTGTTTCATCCCAGTGTGAAATTACAGTGGTCAGAATGATTCTGAATTCCTTTTGCAATGGCAGCACAGTACTATTGCTCACAGGACAGGAGAGGAGAGAAACGTCAAGGGATGTTTTTCCTAAAGCCTTTAATGAATTATTGTCCTAACTTACACAGACCTGTAAAATCTGAAGGCTGGGACATTGCATCTCCATGGAAAATGCTGAAAGAGCAAAAGTGAAGTTAGGCAAAAATAAAACAGGTTTTAGTTTGGGGTTGGTTGGTTTGTTTGTTTTACCAGTGAATCTTTATGTACCACTTGCTGTGCATTGAAGAGTTTGCAGCTATCTCTCTCGAAGTGAAATGGACTTAAACACTCAATGAATATTTTATCAGGCTTTTATTTATGCCATGTTTCATTTCTTCAGTTTTCCTGGATATGAGACCTTGAAGAGCCTGCTGGATATCTGAGATAAAAGCATTCAAGTGAAGACAGTTCTCTAGTATATCAGTTTTATAGAACAGATTTCCACCAAACTGTACAGTGTTACTGGCACTGAGGTAGAAAACCAACTGCTCTCTAAAGCCAAAAAAAAAGGAAATTAAATGTATGGCCAGATTGTTATCATCTGTAGTACACATCTAAGAACATCTAAAAGCTTCTCCAAAATTCTGAGTGCAGTCAATACCCCAGCCCAACACAGCCTTCCTCTTTAGAAGACAAATGTGAGATGCATCAGAACAGTGAAAGGACAGGTAGACACAAGGGCACAGCCAAGGCTGTGGGCAGACAGCCTAAAGGGCAGCATGAACTGAGTGTCCCTGCACCTCAGTGCCTGTTGTGACTCAGCCCAGCCCCAGGTAATGCAGCAAAAGCCCAGGTCAAGCACCCTCGGTGGGCCCCAGGTCACTGCCTTGCAGCAGGGGACACACAGAGCTGTTTCTCACAGCGTGGGGCCAGGTGCCTGCACGGCTCTTCGGGGCTCAGGGCATCTTTCCTAGAGGTTTAATGCCATGGCAGAGGTTCAGTTCCCCTGGCGTGGCAGGGGGCAGGGGAATTCTGCCTCTTGGAGCAGCTCTGCAGTTGGAGTCAGGCTGTGGCTGCCCAGCATTCAGAGTGCTGGAGCTGGCAGCTGTGCCCTGGCCGGGCCCCCGCGGGCCCCGGGGCTGCACGCTGGGCTCGGTTACAGCCTCGTCAAAACTGCGCACCCATGAAGCTTTTGGCTGCTTTAGTAGATACCTATGATTATAGTTTAGAAAACAATAAAAGTGCAGATTTTGTGATCTCAGGGGTGGGGTGAAGGAGCCCTAGACTGTTCCACAGCCGATTTGTGGAAGAAGCCACAGGGGGCAGAAGGAGGAGGTAACTGTTCAGTTTCCACAGGAAAGGCCAGCTAAGTTCTGCTGCTCACCTCAGCACTCCATGTTCCACACTACACACACTGAAGTCACAGTAAAGAACAGCTGAAGCTTTGTAGCATCCTGCCTGGATGCTTCCAGTTTCTTCAATAAGCTTTCTCCCTGCCATGCAAACAAGAATTTATTTGCTGCCCAACCTGCTACCCCTCCTCACATGCCTCTGTCACCCAGCAGCTTCAGAATGGTGGAGCAGTTGCACACACTGCAGTCACTGGGAGACTTCAGGGAAGAAGCTTCCTCTGAAGCCCATTACCATCTGCCAGAGAACCAAAACCATCTTTTTTTTTTGTCCCGGCAGCTTCATAGCAGTGTTTCTATGCCAGTGCTGGACTGTCAGGGTAGGGGGAAAAAAAAAGTTATTCAAAGCTTTCAATAAGATGTCAGAATTATGGTGTTGTCAGCTGTTCTAGATAGCAACAGATAATTGAAATTTCATGTGTGTGTCTGTGTGCATGCAGAGGTGTGTCTGTGTATAACCAGTCCTCAGGTTAGCATGAAAGGAAGAAGTTCCTAGGAAGCTGTGACTCCTCCTGCTCCAGTGAACACTGTGTGACAGCATCCAGCAGTGAGCTGTGCCAGGGCCCCCTCCACCTGCCCTGAGCTAGGGCTGCACCTCAGGGCAGCCTCCCTGGGGAAAGGCAGTGTGGGACAGGAACTCTGAGCAAAACCCTCCCCACAGCCTGCAGCCTTGGGAAACGGTTTGTTTCACATGTGTTAGATGTATAAAGAAGTGTTTGAAATTTGGGGGTGAGCACGTGCACTGAAGTTCACATCAAAGTGTGTGACAGCAGCTGTGCTGCAGGGCCAAGGCTGCTGAGGGGCTGGGCAGCCCAGCTCAGGGGCTCAGCTCATACATCCCAAACACACCCACCTGCCCTCTGATGGCAGCAGTGCCCTGCCAACGCCACAGGGCTGCTACAGACTGGCAGCCCTTTCTAGAAAGTTCACGTGCTGCAGCATGGAATGAACTCCAGAGGCCATCTGGTAGATTTTACACCTTTTCTTGGGGAATTGAGATAATTTCAGTTTGCCATCATATGTGTGCATTCAACCAGATATCTTAACTTTTAAAAAATTTTTGGTTTTTTGCATTTCCAGAGAGCAGCAGTGTGTGTTGTATTAACTGGAAGATTCTTCTGCCAGTTCAGAGGCGTTTCCAAATTGCAACTGAATCCAGCCTCTTGGCTGAATTTTTTATTTCTGCCTTATTTGTATTTGTGTTACACAATCAGAGTGAAGACAGACGATAATAACACATCTCTCTCACCTGATCAATTGATCTGGCAAAGGGAGAGGTCCTCAAACCTCTCCTAATAACCCCATTTGTAAATCTGTACCTTCCCCAAGGCTCTGGGGTTGGGCTGGATGGCAAAGGACAGGATCACTCTGCCACTAAACCCACAGAGGGCCCTTCAGAGAACTGGCTCCAGTGCTTTTACACAGATGTTTCAGCAAAGGGATGTTTAAAGGTGAAGTGTGAAGGCTCTCCTGTTTGGAAGAGTAATCCTACCATTTCTCCATCCCAGCCATGGAGAGCTTCCTCAGTGCTCTGTTTGCTGTCCATGAGCAGTGACAGAAGAGATCCCTGCTGTGGCACTGGTGTGGCTGTGCTGGATGCTGGGGAAGGTGATGGGCTCTGTTGTTCTGCACTCTGCCCTTGGCTGGCACTCCCCAAGCAGCTGGGGAGGCCACACAGTCACTGGGATTTCTGTTCCCACTTTTAATACCCCACAGCCCTGGCAGAGCCAGGGGCAGACACTTCAGAGTGTCCCAGCACTGCTCCTGAGCACCTGTGGGAGCCTGGAATGGGACAGGAGCAGCTGGAGGCCTTACCTAGTGCTGAAACAAAGGAAGCAAGTGGTCGCATTTTCACAGCTCTTCTTCAAGTTGGTTTCATTACTCATCAGTAGTAATTGCAATAGGACCCTGCAGACAAGCATAATGAATTCCTGTTACAGAAAAAAACCAATTAGCATTATCTTCCAAAGCATTTATCTGTTCCACCAGCATGAATTTCCATACATCACAATAAATCTGAGCAGCAGAGCATGGGCACAGTGATCAAACACACAACAGGAAAATGTGGGAATTATGGTTTAGTCTCTGGTAGTCTTACTTTTTAACTGGTGTTTATTCCTGTGCCTGCTGTGGTTAAAAGCACACTGACTTCTAGGCTGGTGTTTCTGTTTCCTATTACAGCTGGACAGTGTCACTTCACTAATTCAAGCCGCCAAAAACTTAATGAATTCTGTGGTGCAGACAGTGAAGATGTCCTACATTGCATCCACAAAGATTATCAAGATTCAGAGTCCTACTGGCCCACGCCATCCAGTTGTGATGTGGAGAATGAAGGCTCCAGAGAAGAAGCCCCTGATTAAAAGAGAGAAGCCAGAAGAAATCTATGCTGCTGTCAGAAAAGGTTCTGCAAAGAAGAGAATCCATCCTGTGCAAGTCATGAGTGAATTCAGAGGCAGAGAAGTAGTCTAATATTTTGCCACTATGTCTTCTTATCTTGAATTTCTCACGATTTTTCATCTTTTCCCCTGCTTACTTAATAATTATATATGTCAACGTTTTGCTCTAAATCTGTAAGATAACACTTGCTTAAATGATTTGAAAATGCTGTTGGATTAGTTAGAAGCACACGGTTGAAAATAATACTGACTGTCTGCAGTGAGGAGCTCTGGTGTCTGCCCAGCTGCAGCTGGCAAGGAGCGATGTGCCAAGGGCCCAAAGGCAGCCTGCCCTCAGCAGGGCTGAGGGTGGCCCCAGTGCAGTGGGTCTGTGTGTGACACAGGCATTTCTGACTGCTGGGCCAGGTCCTGAGGGGCACCTGTGACCAGCTCACACCTGCCCAAACCTGGGTGCAGGCTGCAGCATCCAAAGACTTGTCCTTGGCCAAGACCGTGCCTTGGAAACGTAAGCTTGAACAACACAAAGTGTTGGAACAACGTGGATGTAACAGTGTAGTAAAGAAAGCACTGACTGCAGGCCAGCAGGGGTGACAGCTCTTTAGAAGGCCTTTGGAAACAGGAATCTGTGTTCTGCTCCCTGCTCTCTTCTGGGAGCCCCAGTAAATCTGCTGGCTGTTGTATTTGGCAGTTCAGATAAATCAGACATTAACAGTAAAAAAACTTTCCTATTGCTGCACAAAAGAAGAACTTTGAAATAAATCATTATTCTGAGTGTGTGAAATACACATATCTTGAATCTTAGGAATGGGATGACTTTTCCAAAGCAACTGTAGGGAATAAAGTTACTTCTGACAGACTTCCTAATCGCAGGACTCTGCTGGTGAGTGCTGAATGGCTGCACTCAGAGTGGGTCATGAAGGTAAATCCTGCTAGTCCAGACCTCTGCAATGTACTTAAGAAAAACTAGTTTTTTTCTAAATACTTTTGAATCTGAAATCCACTTGGACTACTTTTTTAGAAGGCTCTAACTTGCCTTTTTGCCATGTCATGAATTCTTCCCAGACTACATTTGTTACTCAAGATGTCTTTGCTTGGCCATTCCATAGATCCTTCAGCATGGCCTTCTACATTTGCCAAGGTGAAAGGGCTCCCTCAAAAGCCAGAGCTTCCTGTGTCACTGACTGCCATTATGGGATGGCTCCACATGCTGGGCCGCTGCTCCACGTCATTTATTACCATGCTTGCCCAGCAGTGCCTGACCTAGCCCAGTGTGGGCAGCAGGAGTAACCCTGAACTGTGCCTTTCCTCTTGGGGCTGCCGTGTTTGTAAGCTCAGCACGCTGGGGCAGGGTAATTTCTATGCTGTTGGTTATAAACCCCTGTGAAACTATAGTGCTCATGAATTAAAACATTCTAACGATCATTCTTCCACCTTCCCTAACCTTGCAATCAGTTAAATGGAACAAAAGGAGAAGTTTGGAAGAAAATCACCTTTTCCCAACTGCAGTTCCCTCCAGCATGTTTGCAGCAAGATGTCAGTAATGTCTCCTGGCTTTGCTGCTCCTCCCAGGGCTCCAGAGGCAGCAGGTAAGCTGACACAGCCTTGGGGGCTGCTCTGGGGCTGTGACTGTCCTGAAACCCTCCTGTCTCCAGGTTACACCTTGATCCTGGTCACCTTGATGTCAAATGTTTGTAACTAATGCCTTGGTACCACACTGTTAATAAAAAAGCATGTACACGCCGAGAAGCTGCTGTCAGTGTCGTGGGATTTTTTCAGTGTCTGAAGTTCAAGGCCTGCCAGGTGTGCTCACAGAAGCCTTCCTTCCAGCACACTGTGTGTGCTCCATTAGCTGCTCTACAGGAGAGGTTTTCCAGCACCAGTATCACTAAAGCACATTTTACTGCTTCATTTCATGCTCCTTCCTGCACTGCCAGTCTGTGCTCCTTCCCTGGCCATGCTCAGTAGCCAGTTTGATCTCAACACAGCAATTTATTACACAGAAACCACCCTCTAAATGAGCAAGAAATTTAAAACCCACTGCAGGCAGTTGAGAAGAGCCAAAGAGCAATGATCAAATTTAGACTAAATTTATCTTGGGTTAAATTCAATCCCAAGGGAAAAAGTTTATTCCTGGCTAAGGAGGCAAAGGGTGAGAAGTCCTGGAGCTGTAAAAAGCCCAGCTGATCACCCTTCAGCCAGTCTGGGAAGCAGGGAACCACCCTTCCCTGCCACGAGGGGCTGAAGGAGGATGAACTGCTCAGTGTTATTCCAAGCAGCTCCTCATTCTTCCTGCCATCTCCTCATTCCCTGCTAGCCTGGCTTTCAGAGCATAACTTCTCCCCTCACACTGTGCCCTCAGCTGCTCTCAGGCTGGCAGAGCTGCAGCTCTCTCACCTCAGCAGCTCAGATTATTTCATTAGCCTGCCTTGGCCTCTCCCCATTACCACATCATGGAGCACAGTGTGACGGATGACTGGAGGCAATTTTATATTAAAAATTTTCACTAGAGCACGAGAAAGTGGGAGTCCCATTGCTGAAGCCCATTAGTTTGAGAGGACAGGTCTGCATCATTTCCACGAATCCCAAAGCTGTTGAATTTTTATTTTTTTTAATAAACAGCCAATGTGCTTTTTCTCCCAACATAGCCTGGGTACCACTAGGGAAACTCTGTAGCTGCATCTCTACTAAAGAACACAACTAAGCAGCTTGACATCAGGCCAGGCATGGTGTTTTAAAGGTCCTGCAGTGATTTTTGAAAGGCTTGTGTCCTTTATTCTCTGTGAGCCTGCAGCTGGAGCATTTGAGAAAAGTATGTTGATACAGAAAGTTCTTTCATGGGCCTTTAAAACTTTTCTTCTTGAAAAAAACCCACAAACATAAGTCCCTATCAGCAGTAGATAATAAAATTCTATGTAAAGCCTATTTCTGTTTCCAGATATTACTCATCCCTTGTGTGTTGCTCCCAGTTGAACTCTGGGGACTTGCCAGCATGTTAGGCTCAGGAGATGAGATAAATAAGCCCCTGTGCCTCAGCAGTGGCTGCAGCCAGGGGTGGTGCCTGGTCCTGGATCCCCACGGCTGGAAAGCAGCACCCACCTCCCCCTCCCTGCCCGCAGCTCCCAGACACCCGGGGACCCCCCCAGCCCTGTCCTCCCCCCAGAACCTGTGCATCCCACGGGCCTGGAACACTGGGGGAGCTCTGCCAGCTTCAACAGGCCATGAACCCCCTAAAGCCCCTGGGGGCTGGAAGAGAGACAACAGAACAAAAACACTCATCTGATATTGTCCAGTAGAGGCAATTGCTTATGAGTAATTAAATAATAATTAAAGATCAAGCAGATCACTCTCTCTCTCCCCAAGGTCATCAGTGGGCTTGGTTTTTGCACAACAACTTAAAGGGAAGAAATGCACTGGCAGTGTTAATTACAAAGCCATGGATTTGGTGTTGTGCACTGGAAGTGGTGTTGTTGCACTGAAAAATGCCACCTTTCAAATAATAAACCACAACTCACTGGAAACTTTCTTGGCATAAAGAAAAACTACATCCAAAGCAGAAATGGCAAACAAACCATGAAAATACTTTTAAGCCCTGATGTCTCTCATCAACAGGAGGAATGTGTTGCTGTGGTCCAAGGAACTGGAAGCTGAGGAACTGATTTTTGGCTCCAGCCTAAAGCAATAGTTAAGATGAAAGTTTGCACTGCAAGAGGTGAATCTAACAGTTTTAAGGAGCTTTTTACAGGACAGGCAATATTCACATTATACTTCCTGATGGTGAAAATGACTATGTTAAAGCAGGCTGGAGACCACAGAGATGCCCTGTACAGGATGATGTTTCCTCTCAACCCTCAGATCTTTTATCAGCCTGGTCATTTTAGAGCCATTGGCTTTTCTGCTGCAGTTTTCAGTTTCCTTCACAGAAGGCAGCACATGACTCGAGCAGCTGCCAACACCCCAGAGCTCAGGGTCTGTGGCTGGGGCCCTGCTCTTTCCAGGGGGTGGAGGGTTAAAGGAGCTCCCTGCCCCAGCAAGCCTCTGTCCCTGGGCTGCTTCCTGCCCGGAGCTCCCTCACTCGATGGAAACGGGATAGGATATTGCTCCCACACTTTGTGCCATTCTTAACCAGCCAGCATGGCTGAGAGAATGGGAGAAACTCTCCTGGTGGGTTTTTAGCTTCTCTGGTGGAGGAAGAGTCATTTAAAGCAATGATTTCTCCAGGAAAGCAGAATCTCCCTGGAGTAAAGGCTTTGCAAAAGGGACAAAACAGCAAAAGGCTCTTTTCTGCCTTCCACTCCCCCTACAAACCCAGTCTAGTTCTCTCAGACATCACTGAGGGCTGGGGCTTTGCAGCTTGCTGGGGGTGTGATCCTTAGAACCTCAAATGAAAATAAGTAAATAAAACAAGCAGTCCAACTTGCTGTCAGGAAGGTTTGCATTGGTTTCTCTAAGAGAACATCTGGATGCATATTGCACAATTTATATTTAGCTCATCTGCACTTAGGAGCAAGAAAACAACACTAGAGCTCTGCTACTTTACGTCTTGGGTACAAATTCAGAGGGGAAACGTAGGTTAGATATGGGGAAGGAATTCTTTACTGTGAGAGTGGGTGGTGAGGCCCTGGCACAGGGTGCCCAGGGAGACTGTGATGCCCCTGGATCCCTGGAAGTGTCCAAGGCCAGGCTGGATGGGGCTTGGAGTAGCCTGGGACAGTGGCAAGTGTTGGACAAGATGGTCTTCAAGGTCCACTCCCACCCCTCAGCATTCTGTGGTGCCACAGACTCCATACAGAAGCAGCAAACCCAGACAGGCAGACCCCAAGCACACACTGCAGACCACCTGTGCAAACCTTAGTGCTTGGGGGATCTTTGCCCTTGGCTGACATAAAATAACCCTCTCTTATTTATCTATTGATATAATTATATAATTTACTTATTATGCATTTTATATCTATTACAACACATATTAGTAATGAATGTGTTATAATAGTCACAAAATACGAATAACATAAATCAATGCAATTATTTTAATGGAATTAAATATACAGATATATTTATAGTTAAATGTATTTCTATAATTACATAATATTTAGTTACTGATAAACTGAAGTTGTTAGAATTCAGAGCCAGTACACAGAAGTATATGGATGTTTCACATCTCAGACATTCAGCCTCAATTTTCTGCTGTTGAATTACTCTGACAGGGAAAAAAATGGCTGCATCTTATGGCAAAAGAATAGCAACTGCATCTAGTCACTCAGAAAGCACACTGGAACTTAAGCCCCCAGCAGTTAAAAATAAGCACAGAATAATTATGTCTGCAAACCTTTGAAGAGTTTGAATAGGATATTCATACCTATTGTACTATAAAAAGAAAGGGAAATGAGGAACTTTTGGCTCAGGATGAGCTCTGTTATCACTGAAATAATTTCTGTCTAGCTGCAAGCATTACACAAGCCAATATAATTTCAAGACAAGTAGTTGTTATGTTAACAAGAATGACTAAGATGCTTCACTTCCCCAGCATCCTGTCCTTCACCTACTCTTCCTTATTTCCCCCCCCTCCCCAGAAGAACCTCTTGTTCTCAGGGCTCTGGAATGAGTACAGCATATACAAATGTACGAACATTCCAGCAACTGTATCCATCCTGGAGATTCCATCTGAAGCAGTTACTGTGAATTAAACTCATAATCTTAGCTGAAAATAAACAGAGTATAGACAACCCTGTCACTGGAATGAAATTCAAGACTCAAACCTGCCAAACTATTCCGTGTTCACTCCTCTCATCCCAGGCCGTCTCTGTTCGGTTTTGCTTTTTCAGCTTGTATGTAAGACACTGCCTGCACTAGATATTCCCAGATACACATCTCACAATGAAATGGGTTCAGTCTGTGATCAAAACAGAAGTTTGGTTTTTTTGAAATCCAGTCACAAGCCAAACTCTGTTATAACTCCCTGGAGCTGGGTATCTAATGGAGGCAAAACTTTAAGGTACCAGTCTCCTCTGCTCCTGTTCCAGTACCTCTAACCATTCCAGCTGCTGTGCCACTGCTCACAGCAGTCCCCTTGGGCCCTTCCAGCTGTGCCCACTCCCTCTTGGCACCTTCACCGGAGTGTGGAGCCTGTGGGCTGGCAGAACACTGTGTGTGGGTGCCAGTGCCCATCCTGGCTCTCCTTTGTGCTGCTGCAGGAGAGAAAGTGTGCCCCTTTCTGAGCACAGGGGGAAGGGGGAGAAAAGGGAAAGTGACATTTACAAAACATGGAAAACTTCTGGTTTGTAATTCCATTATTAAGGCAGCATTTCCCAAGGGGGCAGAAGTGCTGCTTTCCTCCAGAAATGCCTCTGGGGGTGTTTCTTTGTATGGAGTTCCTCCTGCATGTGCCCACCTTGTACTCGGCACTTTGAGGCCACCAGTTCATTGCCAGCACACAGTAAGCATTCTGAAAGCCACCAACCACCATCCTAAGGAAGCTCACTTTTCATTCTCACCAGACTGCTCTGTAAGGACTCAAGGCACATTTTGCTTGTCACTGAGGATAAAGGCAGTGCTAGGAACTGACACATCCCCAAGCACTGGATAACAAACACTCTCATGGGCCAACCTGCCGGAAGCAGATGGGCTGGAACAGCACTGAGATCACTTTGCAATGCTTTTAATATTTCTGTTACTTATACGTGACCAACATATACTTGAATTCCATCCTTGCTTCTTTAGTGAAAGGTTTCCCTTTGTCCTGTGAAATCAATATGATCCCAACCTGCTCAAGCCCTCCTGCTTGTCTAACCTAAGGGACACAGAGAGAGATAAACTCCCCATATTTCTTTAACATGCTTCTTTTTCCCTTCTAGACAGATTTTCCCTTGTAGTTAGCTCTCCTTAAATGAATGAAAGATCCACTGACCAGTGTCAGCCTAATTATCATCATTCCCACATTGCCTCCCTGGCAGTAAGACTCCAACCTTTTTTACTCAAGTGCCAAGCTGTTTTGGCAAGCTGTGTTAATTGCCCACTGTAATGCCTAAAGATTCTGATACCCTAAAGGGAGGATCAAACAAGGATTAGTAGCAAAATGCTGAAGAATTAAAGCAGCACATACAGAAGAGCTTACAAAGCACTCAAAACCTCAGACTGCAAAGAGAACAGGCTCCACCTACAAAGTCAACCACATTAACTGCAGTGGCAAAGGCTTCTCCCCCCAGTCTGTGCTTTGGCAACAGCAATAGTATTTCCTTGTTTAGAATAAGGTTATATTTTCAAAATATTATATTTTCAAAATTCCTATCCTTAAACTTGTGTGCTCTGAGAACAGACAGCAAACCATGTGTCATAAAATAAAACAAGACTTTTAGACAGAGATTAGAAAACAAGATTTCTCGTTTAAAACCAGGAATCATTCACTGGACTCCTGAAGCCACTGCACTGCAATCTTTTTTCACAGGGGCCTCAAGGAAACCAGCTCTCTGCTGTGAGCTACAGTAACAAAGGGGACAATCAGAAGTATTTTAAAGTCCTCAGCCGCCTCTCTGTCACTGCTTACTGCTTCTGTACTGCTGTCTCTGAGTTTTGGAGACACCACTCTCAATACTCTGATCTCTGAAGTTAACTCTCCCCAGAAGTACAGCAACCATCAGATTTGTACTTGTATTTTAGTTCAGAATCTCTGAGGGAGCCATTTTATTTCCCTCTCAGCCAGGTAGGTAAGGACATAACAGATAAGCAGCACGGCAGGGAGGTTCCAAGAAGCAGCACCTGCTGCTGTCCATCGGAACGGCTCCAGCATGGCGGCAGTCCTGCCAGGATGCCCCGTGCAAGGAAAGCGCTGCGAGAGCCCAGGCTGGGCGTGCAGAGGGAGCTCCATCCATGGAGCCCCCCATCCTCGGAGCCCCATCCATGGAGCCCCATCCTCGGAGCCCCATCCATGGAGCCCCATCCATGGAGCCCCCATCCATGGAGCCCCATCCTCGGAGCCCCATCCATGGAGCCCCATCCATGGAGCCCCCATCCATGGAGCCCCATCCTCGGAGCCCCATCCACAGAATCCCCCATCCACAGAGTCCCCCATCCATGGAGCCCCCTGTCCTGCCCCAGCAGCAGGAGGCACCCGGGCTCTGTTCAGCCTTTCCAGCAGCACACAGCCCTGGCTGGGCCGGTGTCACCTCGGCCAAGAGAGCCCTTGGATGTGCACGGACAGCCGAGGGCAGCGCGCTGCAGGAGAGCAGCCACAGCAAGGACTGGTATTAAATACACAGCAGCAACACGCTGGCAGCATATTATACCTCTGTGAACTCCTGCTAACATGGAAATTGCTGTGGTTTGGGGATGATGAATTAGTTCAGTATGAATTTATAAGAAGTACAGACTAGATTTACTTATTTGGATAAATCTTTTGTGCATGAGACTGTATCTGGACCGATAAAATGTACTCCTGTAATTTTGTTATATCTGATTGAAAAAAACCCAGCAACATTTTAAGACTTTGATAAATTAATTATCTAATCCAGTTGAACTTTCTTCTTTCAACGATTTCCTATATTGAGAGAGTGGATTTTTATACTCGAATTAGATGTAATGAAGTTTGTAAAATGAGAAATTGAAATGATTTAAAAACATTGATTTTTCCTCTACAGATGGATTTTCTCTTGACATCCCTTTCACTTTTTCCACTATCTTTGCAGGATCACTAAATACCACATGCAGAAGGCACCTGGCATCTCCAAAGCAAAAGAAATTTATTTTTGTCCTAACACTGCAACACAGTAGCAAAACGACCACTTTTATTCACCCTGTTGTGTTTCATACTGTTGGAGGAGGGAGAGTGGATATGAATGGAGCAGATGAGTCTGTGTCCATGTGTTCTGGCCACATCCACTTATTTTCATGGTAATTAGATGTACAAAGAATAACCACATCTATAGTACATCTTATAATTAAAATATGGTATGACATAGGTTTTTAATAGACACACATTTTAACTACGTTTTATTCTATACCAAAATTTTGTGCTAAAGCTTATTTGTTGTCCAGAAAATGAGGTACAGTTTAAGACTCTGCTCTCAGCTTTTTAATGTATGATCTTGGGAAAGTCACTTGGCCGGAGACTTATATTTAAAGCAACACAAGTGAAGTAATTAAAGAATGTCTGTAATTCACTTCTGTGAAGCCATTCAAAATTGATGTAAAGGCTAAGGCAAAACTGATTTTGCCACTGCAACCAGTTTTTATTTTACTCCATATGTCAGCACCTTGAAAGGCAAGTTTCATTTTTTCTGCCTTTGTACAGGAAGCTGCTTTGCTCTCCATAGCTCCTTGTGAGAGTTTGCATTCACCCCACCATTGCTGAGATGACTGAACTGTTCTCTGCTGTAACTAAGCACCAGAAAATTTCATCATCAGCATGCTCATTTTTCCAACCCTCCCATAATGAAGTTTATTTGGTACCCAGTTTCACATGCACACAAACAACAGAAGAGAAGAAAGCCACAGAGAACTTATTTCAGCTGAAGAACAGCAACACATAAACCAAAACCCTTAGATGAAATCCCTCATAAGACGAGACAAAGGCACAAAGAATGCCTGACGAGCTTAATGTAATGTGGCAGGGCTGCACACTGGTGATTCACTGATGGCTGGAGAACAAGGGAGATGCTCTTACAGTTAGCAGTAAGTTCTCAGCAAGACAGGAGAACAGACTGAAATAAAAAAATGAAACTTTGGCCTGTTTTGGAGAGAGGAGGAGAGAGCAGAGGGAGATGGCAGGAAGTCAAAGTACTTGGTGTGTAGAAAGAGATTGAAATTTCTTCAATATTTAACAAGTAAATGTCGTATTTGTTAAAGATACCATGCAATCAACACTCCAGTTAGTTACTTTTATTTTCTTTAGCTAAGTAAGGCACAAGAAAGGCCATGGGCTGTGCCACCTCTTGAAAAGCAAACAAGGACACAATGCACTGGAGTAAATTTTACAGGTAACCTGTGTCACTCATGTGACACACGCTACACCTGCAGCCCATATTCCAGCTCCAATTCTCTACCTG
>NW_005054488.1:738176-743337 GCF_000277835.1 Geospiza fortis | reverse complement strand
AGAGATAAATTACATTACTGGGCAGGTTGACAATACAGCTACAGGAAATACCCCAGGAAAAACTACTCCACCCAAACACCACTGTGCATTGACCCAGTATTTCACCCTGTTCTAATAAATGCTCCTGATCTGCCCATAGACATTCAGGACCTAAGCACTAACAATAGCACTAAAACAATGTTAAGCTGATCATCCAGAGCAGCATAATCTGAAAAACAAGGGCTGGGAAGATGGAGTACTTCCACCGAGGGGGAATTCCAGTGCAAGGGGCTGGGTGGATAAATTAACCTTCTACCTTGGACAGCTCCTGGCACTCCCGGAGCAATTGAAAGGTCTCTTGGTGTGAATGAGAATCAGAACCTGCATCTGATAGAGATTCTGCTAGAAAATCATGTTCTGCTGTCCTGGGTGCTTGGACACACTATTTTCACATTTGCTGCTCCTGGTATGTCAGGACAGTCTATGTGAATATGAGACACACACTGGCTTCTTCACAATAAAGAAGAAAAAACTTAATTTTCTGCTTCAGAAAACAGAATTGCTGGTTCAGAAGGCCAGATAATACCAGTCTTCTCTATGGAGGGAAACACTGAAACAGAATCTTGTAAAGGAAAGCTCTCATATGCCAGCAGTCCTTAACAAGCTGAATTTGGGTGGTGCATGCGAGAGAAGGTAGAGAAAGTACTGAAGGCAGATTTATAATTCTACAGAAAGACTTGCTTTTTTTCAGAAATATTTATGTATTTATTTATTGTGTCCTGCATCGATACAGTACTTGCAGCTGAGAAATATTCCTCAGAAGTTTATGACTGACTGTAAGAAATATTTAATAAGGCAATTTTAATGGTGAAGCTATGATTTAAAAACACAGACTATTGCAATGTTTTGAATTATTATGAAAAAACCCCTTTTTTTCTTGTACTATTTTACACACTGAAAGTGCAAGACAAGTAACTCCAAACTGTCTTTATAAGCACAGAATTTTAATGAGAAATCTAATGTAAACCAATAATCTATGCAAGTACAGGAACCAACACTACAAATTCTGTTCATGCCAGTCTAAAAAAAACCCCAAAATCTTTATTGCAATGTGAACTAGAAATGATAGGCATGAAGCACACCAGAGTGATGTACCCAGCTTCCAGCCCAGACCTGCCCATGGGTACCACTGAAATACCAGGGGCTTTCACAGCCTCAAGACCTTCCAGAACACAGCTCTGCTTGATCTGCACTGACAACCACTGAGTCTGCTTTCTCAAAGCTCTCCCATTTGTTCTTAAATCAAACAAACCAACTAAACAGCAGGACAGGGGCATGGCTTTTAATTTTTATATCTATGACGGGTGCTCTTATTTAAATTCTCTTCCTCTGTGAGCCAGTAAATATATACATTTTATCCACTGGAAAGTGGAGCAGCTTCCACAGATAAGCATATTAGATGGAAGGCTCAGACAATGAAAGCATAGGTTGCATGGATTGTAAAACAGTGATTTTTGCAAGGCTTGTAAATGGACTATTCTTAGGAGATTTGCATAACAAAAAGTACTATTCTAGAACTACCTCACTACAGACAGCCTGTACCTACCCTCTACTAAAACCCATGTCCTATGCCCAATATTTTTATGTTATTTATGGAATAAAGAGTGAATATAGAAATAGCAGCACAAGCAGAGTTTGGTAAAATCAAAGGTGACCTTCAGATTTCAGAAGGTGACTTCAGACAGCAGAACAAAAGAGCTTGCACTCAAGTGTTCTGACACCCAGTGGGAACATCACACTGATCCAGCCTTGTGTGCTCCCTGTGGATGAGGGTTTGAGTTGTCTTGTTGATCCTCACACAACAGCATCTCTTCAAAAACACTCCAGAGAAAACAAGATTTTTTTTATATCTTCCTCATCAATTACCGTTTGAGTTTAATTTAAAGCAATTCAGCAGGTCAAATAACAATGTTTCAACCTCACCTCTTTTACTGAAATTTTATTTAAAATAGGAAATGGAATTAATTTGCTTCTGGTTACACACTTCCATGACTACATATATACACTACTTATTTCCTTAATAAAGCAAATTTCCCCCCAGTACTCACAGTGGAATACTTCAGCACTACTGATGTTCTACTGTGACCTTATGTAATTACAAATTGGAATGGCCAGCTACTCTGCTACATCAAACTGAGAAAGATTTCTGTGTTCTTTAGAAATGAAAGGAGATATTCAAGATGTTGCTGAATTTTTACTGCAGTGTGTAGTTAAGAACAAATTTTCCTGACCATAAGTGTAACTGAAATTTCTTGAAGGCAATAAAGCAGCACAGAAATCAGAGCCTCTTACTGTATATTCAGATCAGCTAATTGGGAAAACTTCCTTTTTAAGTGTTTAAACCTAAAGAAATCTAAAGCCAAATTACCTTGGAAAGCTTGTAGTGCTTGTAGAACAGATTAATACACCTCAGAATGAATACATTAGCAATGAAGTCACAGAATGCTTGCATCAGGTTTTCCTGCAACATTTCATGGTGTATTAAATAATTGGTAGCACAGAGCAAAGCAGAAATGTATTTGCAGAAAGCCAGGAATAATGCACCTAATTACATGTGCATTTTAAAAGTTCAATGCATTGTGGAAGCACCACCCACTAAACACAGCACATTCAATGCACCTCAAATACAGGAAATGAAAATAGAAATCAAAGGCATGAGGTGAAAACCATGACTCAAACCCCCAAGAGCAGCCTGCATGTTTGAGTCCTCACAAAACTTAGAGTTAGAAAAGGGAAACTTTGGGAACAAAACAAACAAAACCCCAAACAGAACCCCCCTCACCCCCCAGCAAGCCACAAGGAACTCAAGAGCTGGGCTGCACATAATAATGGAGGGAAGCTCTGCAGGGAATGGCTGGGCAGCTGCCAGGGAAGGCAGGAACACACACAGTGAGCCACGAAGCTGCAGGGAGAAGAGTGAAAAGGAACTGCAGGAAAAAAGATCAGGCATTCAAAAGAAGACAGACAGACTGACTTCTGCACCATTGATTAAAGACCTAAATGGGAACATGAGTAACAGAGGATGAACATCAGAGACATGATGCAGGAAAAGAATTCAATTTATCTCAAGCCATTAGGGAAAGCAGCACTTTCGAAGAAAGAACATAAGGAATTGAAAAGGTAAAATAAAACACTACTGTCTGGGATGAGAAGGAACAATTACTCAAGTGTTAACCCTGAGCAGATTGCCAATCTAAAATTTCAGCCTGTAGGCTCTAGTACATAAAGAACAGCATCTCCCTGCAGTGGAACAGCATCTCCCTGCAGTATGTGGCTGCTTCCTTCTCTGGCCCAGGAATGAATCCCCAGTCAGGGCTGGAGCAGAGAGGATCAGGAATGGCAGAGGATCAGGTGCTGACAGGCTCCTTGGCTCCTGCCCTTCCTGCACCACCCTGCTGGGAGCTCTCTCCTCTCTTCTGCAGCTCCCAGGGAAGGTGAGGGTCCTTTTTGGGCTGTCTCAGGACACAGCACTGGATCAGAACACGGAGCAGAGCAGTTCAGCTGGAAGGCAGCACCCCAAACAACACCTGTCGCAGACATCTTTTCACTAAAAATCCTTTCTTGGGATTTTTTCCCTTCTGAGAAGCTGAGGCCTCAGAAACAAAATGTAAACAATGGTTATCTGCTGCTGTGGAATGCAACAGGTGGATTCTTGATTGGCCCATCTTGGATGTTTATAGTTAATGGCCAATCAAGGCTGAGCTATCTTGGACAGAGTCCGAGACATCTCCTGTTGTTATCATTCTTTTCTATTCTTATCTTAGCTACCCTTCTGAGATGAACCTTTCCTTCTATTCTTTAGTATAGTTATAATGTAATATATCTATCATAAAATAATAAATCAAGCCTTCTGAACATGGAGTCAACATTCTCATCTCTTGCCTCACCTGAAAACCCCAGTGACCACTTTCACACAGCACTGACAGTAAGTGGCAGAGGTAATTTTGGAGAAATGGTCTCTGTACCATGCTGATCTTTCAGCTGGCAATAAAGATCTCACCTGTAGCCACCTTTGCTTTAAATGCTTCTATGGTTCTGCCATTCAGTGTCCAGCCTGAATTTAATACAACTACAGAATTTCATCTGAATTTTAAACCCCCACAGGCAGACACAGTGTTAGCTGTTACTCTGGCATCCAACAAAGGGTTTTAATTAATCATTGTGCTAGCATGAAATGCGTTACATAACTGCTTAAAAATCAAGTTTCATTAACACTGGCATTAACTGAAATTGAATTGGCATTAATTGAAAATTGGCAGAAATACCATTAGAAAATGAAGCATTTAAATCAGATGCTTCATTTGTATTTTTTCCCATCAAAATCAATGCATAGGAAATGGGCATACCACACTTCAGAAATAATACTTCTTGTTGGTGAGGAAGAGAGTGAAAATGAATTTTCCTCTGAATAAATCTCAAATTAGGTTTATTTTGTTACATGTAATCTTAAAAGCAGAAATAAACACTTGACTCACTAGTTTTCGACATAAATGTAGACATTTCTGAAAGAAATTTCAGTTGTTTTCAAGATTAAATTAGATACCAAACTTCGGATATCTCTATTTGAAAAGCTCCACTTGCATTTATTATAGCATGATACAATATTTAGAAAAATATTTTGCTGTAACTTTGCCAAGTGACAGGTCCAAAATAGAGAAAGTGAAGAGTTCTTTTTCAGCATATAATGTTGGAATCACTGCGTCAAATTGTAGTGGTAACAACAAATGTAAGTGGGTTAAAAAGGAGAAATTCTAGTGGAGAATGGATTGTCTCACAGATTAAAGAAGTAGGTGTGCAAATCTCTCATACAGAACTAACTTCTTTCTGGGATATCTTCCCACTTTCCAGCAAGGAATCCCATTGCATGTGTCCTGCTCCTACACAGATTGCCCCCGAATTTGCTGCTGTAAGTTTCACAAGCAGTGAGCCAGGTAAACCTCTCTGAAGGTCAGAGCCAAATGTGGAAGTTTCCAGGATTAAACACCAATGTCCAGCAACTACAGTCAGGCTAAGCTGTGCTGGGAGAAGGCAAAACCACTGGGAATTGCATCCCCCAAAACCTTCTGACCCTCTCATGCTCGGCAAGGCCGTCCCGTGTGCCCCCAGAGGATCCCGGGCTGGC
>NW_005054488.1:707250-737829 GCF_000277835.1 Geospiza fortis | reverse complement strand
GGAGCTCTGCTCTGCTCTCCTCTCCTGCCCCGGCCCTACGGGAGCTCTGCTCTGCTCTCCTCTCCTGCCCCGGCCCTACGGGAGCTCTGCTCTGCTCTCCTCTCCTGCCCCGGCCCTACGGGAGCTCTGCTCTGCTCTCCTCTCCTGCCCCGGCCCTACGGGAGCTCTGCTCTGCTCTCCTCTCCTGCCCCGGCCCTACGGGAGCTCTGCTCTGCTCTCCTCTCCTGCCCCGGCCCTACGGGAGCTCTGCTCTGCTCTCCCCTCCCGGCCCCGCAGGAGCTCTGCTCTGCTCTCCTCTCCTGCCCCGGCCCCGCAGGAGCTCTGCTCTGCTCTCCTCTCCTGCCCCGGCCCCGCAGGAGCTCTGCTCTGCTCTCCTCTCCTGCCCCGGCCCCGCAGGAGCTCTGCTCTCCTCTCCTCTCCTGCCCCGGCCCTGCCGGAGCTCTGCTCTGCTCTCCTCTCCTGCCCCGGCCCTACGGGAGCTCTGCTCTGCTCTGCTCTCCTGCCCCGGCCCTACGGGAGCTCTCCCGGCCCGGCCCGGGGGCCGCAGCCCGGACGCTGCTCAGACAGCAGCCACGGCACTGCCGTGTTGCTCTGCAGCTGCACAGGCTCCCCCGGCTTGCTCTGCTGTGGTTTTTCCTACAGGAGGAGAAAGGGAGGGATTTACTGTAGGAAACTACCTACCTGGGCAATATACCTGGGCAATGCATGTGAAAGCAAGTAGATGCAACGTCAGTAAATGCTAATTATACTGGAGGTTCTTAAAATCTTAATAAAAAATCCAGGATCCAAATAAAATAATAGTCAAATTAACATGTTATTAATACTAATTAATAATAATAAGTTAGCCTCAGTGTTGTTTGAATTAAATGAAATTAAGTAGATCAAAGGATTAATACCATGACTAATCAAGCTTTAAACGCAAATGGTAACAATAAGCTAACATTGTTGGCAGGTTATATATTCAGTTAAAAATTTAATTTGTCTTGGTCATAACTCAACTTAGGAGCTCATTAAGTATCCTAAAACTGAACGCAAAGTCTAAGCCACAATATCAAAAGCAGTTCCTCTCACATAACTTAAACTTTTCTCTCTGGCCTAACATTCTGTCTCCCTCAGCAGAAGGCAAAACCTATTAGAAGTAATCCCTAAAAAGCAAAATTTTTATAACCCTTGTGATTCTAATGACTGGACATACTTTAATGGGAACTTCTGTGATATATTCTCAATGGCCATTTTTCCCTATTTTTCCTCATCCTAAAGCTGAAGCCAGCTTTAAACTCTTGTAACTTCTGCATTTCCCCCACTGAAGTGCTGCTGCTCACATGCGCATGACCATGAATTCCTACTATAAAGCTGATAACCAAAAAAGGGCTGGTCTCACTCTCATTGTTCAGATTTCTAAAGTTAAACAAAATAACTGTGAAATAGAAACAGCACAAAACCTCTTCCTAAACCACTGACCTCTCACAGGCTTCTTGCCTGGGAGCACAAACTAGGGTTATAAAACATTTCCTCCTGGCAGAGAGCTTTCTGACCAAATTGTTTTTCCCATGAGGACACAGGTCAAATACTCAGGAAGAAAATGCCTAAACATCACCACTACTTCCACTAAGGCTGCTCTGCTTTGAAAGAGTATGACATTTACCACTGTCCCTTAAGATTTTTCACTACTAGAGAAGGCAACAGGAGAGTTTTTCTGTTGTCCAAGTCAGCTTATTCTCAATGATATCAAGGGCTTCAGGGAAATCTGGCAAAGTGCTACTCTGGAACCACAGAACTTGGTACAAAGTTGAACAAGTGTCCAGGCTGGCTACTGTATTTCTCAGCTGTCTCCAAAGCACATTCAGCAGCATCTCTTTCTTCTTTACAGTTAATTTTTGGCTGTTGTACAGAAGAAAGTGGAGAGCTCATGCTGTGCAACTATTTATTGAAAAAGCTATCAAAATGAAAATAACGTGGAAAATACAACCAGTGAGTCAAATTATGGAAATTCAGGTGCAACTTCCACCTTAGAATCTCTAGCCATTAGTAGAGACATTAATAAAAATCATTCCTGTCACTGCCATTTTAAAGCAAAATCCAAAATCATAAACTATTTTCAACAAGAGTCCCAAAAGGTCTGGATAGGTATAGTACAAAATAAGCACTTAAAAAATCCTCTACCCTGTATTTATGTCATGGAAGCTATTCTGCTTTATGGCACATTGAATAAAGAAAGAAATGCCAAATAATTAAAGCAGTTTCCTCTAGTGATTTGAAGTTGGCAGCTGTGTGAGTAGAAAAAATCACCACTGGTCTTCTTTCTGTAACACTGGAATACTGTTTGCAGGGTATCTTGTAGGTTTCATATCAACAAAACCACTGACAATGGACTAATATTTGAATAATTACCTCCCTTCCTACCTACCCAGAGAATGGAGGAGCTTCAACATCAACAACTTCAACATTAGCTTCACAGAAAGGCAAACAGATCACTGAGGCTCAGCCAAGCCAAAACTCTAACACCGTGGCTTTGTCTGTTGGTATGAAAATATACCATCAGTGAGAATGGAGGGGAAAAAGGGAAAAGGCAATTTTGGAACTAACATCCAGTATTAAATATAAGCTATGGAAGCTCTGTTTAATTTATCTCTCCTTGAACTGAGTACATGAACTAACATTCTAACTCACTGGTTTTTTGGTGGATTTCAGGAGAGCACTTCAAAGCTCACAAGACAGAACTGGGTTCTCAGGCTCAGCCACTGAGGTTTCTGGTCCCAACTCCATGTTCTGCAGACAGGCCACTGTCATCACCATACTACAGATCAATGACTGCCAAGTTCCAAAGGACACTAGCCAGATGAGAAACATTTACAGGAAAAAGGTGAAACCATGGTGATGCATTTCCATGCCCTTAATACACTATAAATACCAGAACCAAAACCCAAAGTCTAACACACAGTCACATGGCAAAGGGAGAAGTAAAAATGATCAATACAAGACAGGAAAGAGTGAAGTGGGAGTGACTGCTCAAGCAGATCTAGGAGGCTAGAATTCTGGAGGGTTTCAGTTAGTTAAAAAATATACAGACACAGTAACAATTATAAACACAGGTTCCCTCTTTTCTAGCAGTTCTGAACAGAAAGGTGCCCTGGATCCATCCATATTTCACCAACTGCTCTATCAAGCAATGATATGTACTTATTAAGTAGGAAAGCATTTACTTGAAATTTACGTTTGACAGTGTGATCCGGATCTGAACTTTCTATGAAACATGCCAAAGGACATTGGAACCATATGGTAACAAGCTGGCTTTGCACATCTGCTGGCTTCTGCATGTCAAGTGTTGCAAATAATTTTCTTTGTGTCTCTTCATCACACAGAAAATTAGGGTAAACAAACAATTCAACTGGTGTAACACCACCTGCGATAGATGCAAAGCTGCCCAATGGAGAGTTGGTACATTGCTTCTGTTTTTCATTGTGTATCACCACTGCAAGGACTCATTTACATATTGCTTTATAAATACATATGCAGTGCCTAATTTATTATAATGACCTTGCAGTCTGTTTTAAAACTGACATGGTTAGGATGGGATAATAAACTCAGGTTTTCAGATTCATATGCAGCCAGAGGTAAAGGACTTCCTGGGATAGTAAAGGTCACAGGCCAAACCAATCGGTTGTTTGAAAACTGCATAATAAAACAAGCCAAGAAAGAATCCAAACACAAACAGATTTTTCATATATGTGGCTTAACATCCAAAACCGAACAAAAATCTGTATTTCACAAGACATTTTCCTCTTCTTAGAAGGCAGCACACAAGTTACCAGCTGTAACTCACTAACGTCCCCTATTGTCTGAACAATGGCATCAGTTGTATCAGGCAGTAAGACTGGCTGTGTAACCATCTTAACAAGGGAATAAGGAGATTGGAGGTACAGGAATTCTTATTTCATAAAGCTGCTTATCTACATCAGGGAAACTCTTCATGCCCTCTCATCTTATGCATGTAAGAACTGAAGCTTGTCAAAGCAATGAGCTGACAAAAAGGCAGGACCCTGAGTCAGTAACTTTTTTTTTTATATAAAGAGATTAAAACCATGCAGTTATAAACATCCTACAGGTTGCAAGAGACTAACAATCTCCTTTTTGAAAAGAGGAATTTTTGGCTGAAAACTGCTACCGTAAACATCAGGTTTTTCACATAAAAAATGTCTCCAATGTTTTCCCATTTTCTGTTCTTCCTAGAATACAGAAAAAACTTTAAAAGTTCCTTTTGAGTTTTAGGACTTGAATGTTTTAGCGCTGAGACTCTCACAAAAGCATTCCCTATAACAGGCGCAGGCAAAGACTCAGAGATAACAGAATAAAGGGCTGGGAGCAGGGTATTTTTAATAATAAAAAGGTTAAAGTTAGGGGGCAAGTGTGCAAAATCCAATGCATTGTTTTAAACTGTAGACTGCCAAATCTGATCAAAAAAACTTTGCATCCCATTTGTGAAAACGCATGTGTTTGTAAACCCCTGTGCAATTTCCCCAGAGGTTCTGTCCTGGGCTCAAGGGCTGCAGAGATCAGTGTCCCAGCTGCAGGGTTTGCCCTCAGCAGAGGCACCAGGGCTGCCCAGGGCACCCTCTGGGGCAGCCCACTGAGCACACTGGGACTCCTGGCCTCCCCACAGGAACAAGGCCCAGGAAACTGCCTGTCACTGCAGCCTGAATGCAAAGCACAGCAATTGCACTCAGCTGCAAGGAGAGAGAAAAGCCCCCAACAAACCAACCTGCAGCTCAAACAGCAGCTGAAATGAAGGCATGGGGTGTTCTCTGCCCATCTGAGCATCAAATGCTGCACATGGATGGAGGCTCAGAAGCAGTGCTGAGCATCCAGGTGAAGTGAAAAATTCTGGAATCAACAGTTCTGGCAGGGATGTTCCCAAAGTGGGACACACATACAAACAAGAACTCGAAAGAAAATTTCTGAGGACAATGAGAGTGACGGTGGGATGCCTCCAGGTTTCGCCCCAGGCTGAAAGGCAAATGCATGCTTCTCCCTCCAGACTGCAATGCTGCCTCAGAACTGCCATCAGGATCCCTCTACTGCTGAAATTAGATTTTTTTGAACTTGAAAAGCTGGTGTGAATCCTGTCCCAGTTTGATTTCTGTTACAGAACAGAACCGTAGGGTAGATAAAAAGCATCAGTTAGTGATATGTAATTATTTAAGCACCACTTTTTCAACTTTCTACCTGAATATGGATATTGTTTTTTCTGTTGTAGGCAGAGCACATTCTGATGTACAATGAATTCTGCATAATGCACACAGCTTCCTCCTCAGCCAGAACAAGCATTTTTTGCTGAGTAATACCAATTTCAGTCCTTAGATCCTGGTTTACACTAATTATTATACTGACATCAATGATTCAGCCAACACCTCTGTTGTAAATACTCTCTAAAATTAAAGCACATTGTTAAGGTAGTGGTTCAGTAACAACAGAGTTTTCAGTTCTGTGGAAAGACTGCTGTCTTAAAAAAAAGCATTCAAAAGCCTTTACCCAAACACTTTGCACATGTAGTAAAAAGGCATCAACATTTTTGTCGTATTTGACATTTCAAGGATATTCCCAAGATTTGTAATAACAGTAAACCAGGTGGAACAAATCTCTGAAGAGTATAAAACAGAATATCCAATCTTTTCTAATTACTTTCCAAATCTTTATGTCTACTTCACATCTGCCTCTCCCCTGCAAGCTGAATTTCCCCCCAAGTAAACCTTGAAACAGTTGTTGCATTCTCTGACTACTAAGGAATGTGACATCTGGATCCCAAGGCAGCCAGATGGCAGCTCCTCATTGAGGACACAATTTCCCTTCTCCCTTGACCTGCTGCAGTCCCTGATGCCAGCACCAGGGAGAAGGGGTGTTCTGCTCTTCCATCTCTTTCAGTTCTCATTTCTGTCCTTATGCCTGAGGAAAGCCAACACTGCTGCTCTGCTCCACACACAGGTCTACTGCTCAGAATACTAGATAAATTCTAATGCACAACAGTGGTAATTCAGAAATAGAAAACCCAGGAAATAAGACCAGATTTCTGGTACTTAAAACCTTTCATCCCTCACATTCACATGAGAAGTAAGTATTTTTCAAGAGAAAATAATTATACTCATTAAAGGACTTTTTCTTTCAGAGAAACAAGACTACCCATGACTGCAAGGCTGCAGAATGAAGACTAGAAAAGATTGTGAAGTCAACAAGCACGTACACCTATTTGTACACACACACTAATTCCAGCAAAGTTATCAATATAGCTTGAAAATATTTTCCATAATCTCTTCCATTTCAAGCTGGTCTCAAAATAATTTTTTTAAACTTAATCTTTCATATACACAGCCCCAAACCAAAATATTTCCTCTCAGAATGCCTGATATTTAATTCAGCTGGTTTAAAGAAATCTGAGACTTTTAGAATGTATTTTCCATTTTCATACACTAAGGGCATCATTTTATGCCACAGTTGCTGTTAGAAAAGCCACTGCTTAAAACTCCAGTTTGTGTAACCTCCATGCAGAATATTCTGATGTTAAACTGAGAAAAAGAAACAGAAGATAAAGAAAGTACCATCATGCTTAACATGTGCAGTAAGTTTTGGTGATACCATCAGCACAATCACTTATGACATCATGGAGAGAATTGCATCCTTTCAAGTATTTACAACACACCTTACTTCCAAAATCTGAAAAAAACCCCCAAAACCTCCATCCCATTCTAAAGTACAACGGTGCTAGGTACATCCTCTTAATGGAGGAAAATTCCTGCAAACCAAACAGACCTATGAATAGAAAACATAATTTATGATTCCTCAACAGAAATAGAAGGTCTTCACCTTTTCCAATGTAAGGGCAATTAATTTTCTGTTAGGCCAGGTTGAACTACTTTACCTGATAGACTCAAGTAAGTGCAGAAATCACCAAGACTTCCCTCAATCCTCTCCTGCTCTCATTAAAGTAGAAAATCAGTAGGTTTATAATGGAAGATAAGGGTCAGACTTTGAGAAACTGTTTTTATGATGCAGCAACCTGGCCAAATTCAGATATAGTGGCTACTGAGTGCAAAAATCAAAATAAAAAAATCTAAGAAAACACATTTGTGGGTGTAATTTCTGTGCACCTTGCACTGCAATAACTGCATTAACTGTAAATGAATTACAATTAAAACCAGCAGATATGTTGGAAATTTTGGCTGCATCAAAATAATTTACAGACTTCAGCAAAGAACACAGTGGTCTGTTATACCACAGGAGGGAATCATAGCCTACATGGCTACTCCTGCATTAGGAATGAAGGAATGAAGGAGGGAGTTAAACAGTTATATTTTCAAAGGCCTTAATATTTTACCTTGGTGGACACTAAAGTTGGGAAAATAGAAGGAAAAAAGTCAAGAATAAAAGAAAACTACAATGAAATGCTAGTAACTAGTGGAATTCTGTACTGAAAGTCTATCCAAGCAAAACACGCACGCACTGACATTTCCAAACCTGGTGCAGGTTGTGACTCATTAGCTGTACTCAAGAGTCAGAGGGTAACAGGTAAAGAAGTTCTTGATATGGTGAGTTTCAGCTTTGTGTATATAACAGAACACATACTCCAGATGCTGGAACTTTTTTTCAAGCACTGTTAAAACTGAAAGCAAGATCCAAACCAAAAGTAGCAGAACCAATTTTAGGAAGACATATTACTAAATTTTCTTGAAAAACATGACACTGGAACATTACTAAGAAAGAGGGCTGCCTCCTAGATAAGCTACTAAGTGTTTTTAGGACACAAATATATATATAATTAGAAAATAATTTATACTAATTCAGCCAAAAAATTTTGAAAAAGACCTGCAATGATGAGATCAAAATATGTACCAATAATGAGAAGCTGACATAACATTTGACTCAAGATATTTTTAACAGTGTCATTGCAGTGTCACTGAAAAGCTCCTGTCATGGGTGCCCAATGAAAGGTGACAGAATCTGGGGAGAAGAGAAGTGAGCCATGCCAGACAGAAAGAACATTGGCAGAGACTGCGTAAGGGTGAGGAACAGATGAATGGCATCCCCTGAGCAGGTAACACAGAAGCACCACTGCTACACTGCAAAGCAGCACAAGCTGCTAGAAGAATGAAGAGAGGAGTTCAAAGACAGGATGAAGCACCAGTGTGGCTTCCTGAACAGCAAGTGGCAAAGTTGATTTCTATGGTCATGAAGCTGTGAGAAACTGGAGGGCAGCCAGGTTCCTGGAAAAGATCAATGTACATTCCAGGATCTGATAAAGAGCACTGAAAGAAACTTATGACTACAAATACATCTCACTGATACTGCATGAAAGCAAGGTCATTATTCTGAAAAGGATCCAAAGATGAAAAAACAACTCAGAACATCAATGTGGATTGATATGACATACACTTGGACAAGGCACAAGGACAAACCTCAAGAGCTCGATCAGTCATGTTCAAATATTTCAGTAATCACAGTCATGTTCAAATATTTCAGTAATCATCTCTTGTTTGACTTCACTAAAGCCTTTGACTCATGATTGGCTATGGCTGAAAATGCTTGAAAGGGGTTTTCTATCACTCTTAGACAAGCTCTGGTGTAGAACTTAATCAAAGTTGCTATGCTAAAAGCAAGAACAACCTAAGAGTGGCTCTCTAACAGGAAAGGTATACAGGGAATGGGGAGATGGCACATCCTGTGCCCTGTGCTGGTGGGGACAGCACAGATAAGAGCATCAGAAGGCCTGAGAGGAGGCCTGTGACCTTACACAGCCAGAGTGTGCAACACTGCTGCCCAGCCTCCTGAGGACCATGGAACACATCAACGTGGAACATGCACTGCCTATGCAGATTCCCAGAGCAGCCCTCAGGAGGCTGGGGGGGCACAAGCAGCTGGGAGGGGACACAGCAGGACAGCTGACCCCAAGAGAGCCATGGGATATCCCAGACCCATCCACATTTCCTTCATTACAAGTAGCACTTCCAAGGTGGTTTTTGATTCATTGCATCCATCCACATCATGATTGTATGTATTTAGAACAAGCACAGTCCCCACTGTACTATAGACAGAATTCCTGTTAGTGTTTATGGACAGCCTTGTGTTAGAGTAGTCATTTGGCTGAGTTTTAGTGATTCTTAGCATGGTTTTCCATTTACTTACACTGGAACAAATAAGTCCTAACCTCATTTCCATCAGGATCTGGCACAGCTCCAATGAAGCCAAATTAAACACCCTGTTTTACATGCCAGTGTAACAATGCAGGCATAAGAAGACATCAAACACAGCAAGAGTCCCAAGAGAAGCTACAAGGTAATTAATAACATGCTGTCACAATCACAAGTCTCAAGGTGAGAAGAAAAAACAGTAAGTTAATTGCTTCTTAATGATCTATTAATACAGTCCTTTATTTGTTAGGTACACCCAGAAATGTATTTAAGCAATTATCTAGATTCAAGTTGCTCAATAGCCTCATTAAATTCTGTGGGCTTCCTCTCTTACAGTCATTGAAACCTACTCTTCATTTGGGACTGGGGACAAGCAGAGGTGAAGGAGTCAGCAGAGTGGTGGTTATGAAACTGCAACACTTGAAGAAGAAGGCTTTTATGATGTGTTGAATGCAAAACATTCAGCAATGTAAGTCAGGGATGCAGAGTGAAGCTCTGGTGGACCCCAAGTACATTCTAGGAAGCACAGCTGTATCAAAGTTGTAACAAAATATCTAAGACAGAGAGTATTCAGCAAAGACATCTTTGCACTACAAAAAATTGTGTAATATTAACATGCATGACTTCCTTTCTCCCTCAACCACGAACTGATGCAATCTGCCAACTATTGCAGATGAAAGTCTCGTTCCTTAAGTATCCTGCAGCAACAATCTGAGAAGCTGATCTGATAAGAAAGCAGACAATAAAAAGAGCATCTTCAACACCTAAAATTAAAATGAGCAAGTGTGACAACACAAGTGAGAGACAAAAGAGCAAACATTTTCATTAAGAGAATGAAAAAAAATTATGAGTAAAAAGCAACAAAACTGAACAAAGAGAGAAAGATGATTTAATTACACTTTTAGAATGAATGAGGGCATAAATGTGTGACTGTAACCCACTGCATGAATTGTTGGTATTTTTACCTATTCTTCTAAAATAAAATCACCTTCCTGTCTCTTACTGGAACACCCCTACTTCTGAGAATGCAGAAATTTTTTACATAATATTTTGCAGGAAACGCTTAGTTTGGTCCTGCCATTCAGTGCAGCAGCCTGGTCCGCTGGGTGGCCTTTCTGCCCTGGAAATGAAGAGGTTGAGCCTCTCCCAAAATGGCTTTGTCCTACAGAGATGGGAATGGAAAGCACCACCAAAGACACTGGATTCTATGGTTTTTTGAAACTCAAATGGCACAAGGTTTAGGGATACAGTAAACTGAAGAGATTTTTTTAGTTACATTGAGTGAGAGTTCAAGGAATGATCCGAGGATAGGAGCAAAAGAACAGGCAAAGATGATGCCTTGTTAAGATGTCCTTCAGCATCCCCTACCTCCAGTGTCTGGGGACAGTAACTACAGGGGATGGAAAGCTCTGTGCTGGAGCTGCCCCAGACGGGCTGTGTGACTCCGTGACCTGTTTAACCTCCATGGCCTCAGGCTCAGAACTCACAGCCAGGGCTCCTGGCACAGCTCAGCTGTGTGGGGAGAAGGATTTCATCAACCTTTAAGGGAAGCACTCCATTACCCCGGAGAGAGAACCAGTGATGTTCCTGACCAGCCCCGGGGTGAAAGCAGGGCAGGCTCTGTCCAGGCTCCAAGCACAAAGGCCCTGACCTGAATGCTCACCCTCTAAACCAAATATGCACTGACCACCAAAGCCTTCCAACTCCTAAAGCAAATTGTTTGTAAGACACAAACCAAACTCAGACCTGGTGGATATCAGAGCACCTATGAGTGACTTGCTGATCTCATAAATTGATTATTTCACTCTCTTAAAAAAGGGGCCAAGGGGACAGAAATAAAGCAGTGAAAGCAATGCCTAAGAAAAACTACAGATTCTGAGGCATATTCTTGTGAAAAATGTTCAGGTCATGGATGCAGCTTGACCTTTGCAGAAAAGGCTTAATATAGTTCTGCAATTCAGAACAACTTTTTCAGTACAAAACTACAGATTTCTAATTTCCACTTAACTGTGTAAAAATACTGTGAGTTCTGTCAAGATATTCCAAGTTCCTACAGTTCAACAGAAATTCAGTGTGTATTTTAACAGGTCAGTTGAGTGAGTAAGGCTGCAAGATGCCAAGAAATCACAGTTAGAAAATAAGCAAGATCACAACGTGTCTGTTTAAAAAAAACATCATAGTGAATTCCCTCCTTTTTGGACTGGTATTTCAAGCCCTGGGGCCCATAAGTGAATTGCTTTTGTAATAAATCTTACATAAGCTGGGCTACAGAAGGGACTCAAACTCCTCTGACAGTACAGCTGCAAAACGAGAATAGAACTTTACCATGAGAAAAGCAGTACTCTATCAGATGAAGGTCATCCTGCCTCCAAGAGTGGCAATAAGCACTTCTAAGGTAAAACTGTTCTACCTGTCAAGTATTTTTGGCTAGGGATGTCATGACTTGGATGGTATTTCTATAAATTTAGCATCCCTTCACAGCCATCTCTTGCATTAACTAATTTCTTTAATTTATCCCAACTGCAGCATGCACAGGCGCTTTGATGGGGGTCCCACTGCTCACTGACTTGCTGCATAGGAGACCCTGGCCACCTCTTTGTTCTGAAGCTGGCTCTCACCACCTTCACTGGATCCACCTCCTCCTCCTGCAATGAGAGCACACACACCTGATCCCAGTCTCCTCCCTTCTCTTGGTTTCATGCCTCAGCACCAACCCCCCCAGGTAGTCTCAGTTAAGGCCCCAAAGCCAGGGGCACATAATTCACAGCGGGACTGCGAGGGAGGAGGCCCTGCTGAGTCAGGGATGCACACCAGCCCCTGCCCAGATGCTACAGCCCCAGCACAGTCATTGCTTTCACAGCCCTTGGGAGTGACCCTTCCTTCATCAGAAGCCTTGATTGTTCAATGCATTTATAATTAACTTCTGCCCTGTCATTGTATTTGCAGGGTTCCCAGATGAAGGAAGGTATGGTGAATCTGACTCCATGTTCTTAGAAGGCTAATTAATTACTTTATGATACTATATTATATAAAAGAATACTATACTAAAGTATACTAACTATACTAAAGAATACAGAAAGGATACTTACAGAAGGCTAAAAGGATAATGATGAAAACTCATACTCCTTCCAGAGGCCCAACACAACTTGGCCACGATTGGCCAGTAAATCAAAACAATTCACATGAAACCAATGAAACAATCACCTGTTGGATAAACAATCTCCAATCACACTCCAGATGTGAGCACAACACAGGAGAAGGAAATGAGATAAGAATTGTTTTCCTTTTTCTCTGAGGCTTCTCAGCTTCCCAGGAGAAAATCCTGGGCAAAGAGATTTTTCAGAAAATGTGACCATGACAACCCACTACTCTTGATTTTGGTTTTCAGAGTGCTTTCTGACAGATGAAATACAAATAAACCTGGGCTGCTTATCACAGAAGTCAACCATTTTTTAATGACAAGACAGCTGTTAATCATGTATTTGATCAAGCTGCATATCTGCATCCCTTTGTGTATTTGGGAGCTTTGATTTAAAGAGGAATTTAGACCAAAGTAAGTGTGCAAATAATTCAGTGTTTTATCATTTACTGGGAAAAGACTGAACCCCCTCCATGCAAAATAACAAAATGCACTGAATTTTTGGTGTTTGCTTTGTAAGACAAATGAGACAAGAGCATACTAGCCAGTTCCTCAAGTGCTGATTAGAAGACTGCTTTTTAGGCTGTTTAAGGCAAAGCTCTCGTGGATGTCAGCCTCTGTCTGTAAGAGCATCACAGAGCCTGAGCTGATGATGTGGAAAAAGGCTTCCTGTAAGGGCAACTTCCTGGAATCCCTAATGTCAGAGTTATGCCTATGCACTAGGTGGTTTTTGACCAATATACATCAGTCAATGATACTGTTCCTAGCCAAGTTTAAAATATCTGGTTTGATTACAGTAAATTCTCCAATTCTGCAGGGTAACACATCCCATAACTGAAAACAGAGATTAAAAAAAAAAATCAATAAAGATTGCCACTGTATTTCCATTTAAAATGCTCTCATATATAATTCCCCAATAAATAACTGATGAATTCAGAACTAGCTGATGGGAAAATAAGTTTGACATGCCTGCTAGTGGCCTTGCAAATACACATGAGCTATTTCTGCTTATTCATGTATACCATTCAAATGGCTACAAATCACTTCACTGCTTACTCAGAAAAAATGAGCCCTGCCCACCCACAGTACTTACAAGCCAAATAAATTTCCTTATACAAGAGTGTAATTTTAACAATTATTGTTAATGGGGAGCAAGAAAAATAAATCTCAAAGTGGGCTGTGTACCCACAGAAATAACCTATCCCCCTGCAGTCTGTCTCTTCCTTAAGTTCACACCATGATTAAAAACCAGCCTTACACTTTCCAATAGGAGGCTATTCATTGTCTTCCATTTGTAATTCCAGTGGTTGGTTTGTTGTTAAGCAATAAAATACCATGATAACATGATCCCAGCAGATACAATTATTGTTATCTATAATTAAGAGAGAAGTACTGATGAGTGAAAATGAACACTCCATGAACAATTCACTCCAACATTTCCTGCTTTTCTCAGCTGTCTCTGCTCATCACTGCAGCTACTAGAACTGAACTTTCTCATGACTTCTTGGCAGGAACCATAGTGACAGGCCAGTATCTAAAAATTTCCTTGGTTTCAGGAGCCATGAGGAAGTCCCAGATTCCTACAGGCCAAAAACAACAGAAAGAACACGGAAAACATTTGCTCACTCAACTGATCATTTGCTTGTCTCCAGCACTGTAAGTGAAAATGAAAATTACCATGTGGCTAAAGCTATGATATAAAACAAATGCACCATGAAGATTTTCAAGCTCTCAAAGTTCAGCTTCAGACTACCAGATTTTAGGGATACCTAAGAAAATGGATAAGAACAGGAAAGACTGGAAATAAAACTGAAAGGACAGAGTGGTAGGTTCAGTAAAAGCTGTTTTAATACACAGGGTATTCTCACTGTTAGATGTAATTTAGAAAGCACTAATAGAATCCTTCTGATTCGTGCCTGCATTTTTGTACTAATTATGAGGGAGAGGAGGAATGAATTAGTAATTTGGCAGAAGTGTGGCAGCTGGTACTTATTCACCAGCTGAAGACTTTTTCCTGTTAGGGAGAAAGCTTCTTTTACTGTCTTTCATGACAAGACTGGCCAGGGACGGGCAGTCAACACTCCAGCTAAATACTGCCCAGTACCAAAGGAAGGACTGGGAAATGGCACACTGGGACAACTGCTATCCTGCTATTATTTGATATTAATATGTTTGACCCTAACTACTGAAGTAGCTGAAGGCAACTTATGTTACACTGAAGAATAAAATATATCTGAAAATCTAGCATGTTCTAGCAATGATCAGTATTGTAGAAACTCTTGCATGAAACAGAGTTGGATGGATACAATGTCTCATTATGAAGGCACACTGCTAATGAAACAAATGTTTCTTTAAAAAAAATCATAAACCAATAATCTTTTACTGAACAATAAGACACCTACATGCATTATTAAGAAGTTATAAAATTATGATGTCCTGTTGTCTCTGAAATTTACACAAACCAGTAAATCCTTTAATACATCTCTTACAGATGATGAAAAAGAGGCTGAGGGTTTCTCCAAAATAAAACTACACAACACTTAATCTGTTGCAAGAAGTCTTGATATAATCCCTCAATAGCAACTGAGACAATGAAAACACTTTGTATAAAACATTAACTTACTCATTCTAAACTGTTAGGACTTTTAAACCCATTCCCCCTTCCCCCCCCCTCCCCCCAGTTATTCCCAGGCCAAGATATTTTCTTGACTGTAATGCTTCAATTCTCAGCTGTCATCTTCACATTTTATTTTTGTTGAGAAAAATATGAAAGCATTTCTATACTGCCTGGTTGTTTTTAATGACTCTTCCTGAAGTAGCTTCTCGCATCACCAACCTTACTTGGTTTCAATGTAGGAAAATATTACCTCTCCTGATGACTTCTTCTTCTCTTTCAGTGCCAGCATTATTAATTATGAGCTTTGAAATTTTAGCAGTTGTCACATATGCCACTAGGCCACATAAACTATGATAAATCTGTGTCTCCAAAAGCATTTTCTTTGCCCTACCTGGCTGATACACCTCAATACTGACAGTAACAAGGAGCTATTGTGGAACATGCATTTATTTCTAAAGTGCAAGAGGCACTTTTATTGAGGTGACCTACATAAAAATTACTTTGACCTGTATTGTGCCCATAGTTAAGATAATTTCAGTTAGCATTTGAGCTCTACATTAACTGGCAGTTCTAGAAACATAAAAATTTGAAACTACCTATACTCAGAACATCAAAAAGACAAAGAAAGTCTTAGAAAATTCAAAGTTTGAAAATACATGGGGAGTGGGTATATAAATACACAGAGCAGCAGCTTTTACATCAGAAATAGCTACGTCAAAGTCAAAACATGCTTCTGATTGTAGCATTACTCCAATACAACTCTGACTTCCTATTTCAACACAAATGTTTTTTAAAGTCTATTCACTAATCCAGGAATCTGCTTTCATAGTTTTACCCATGCTTCTCTACTCAAATTTCAAATCAGCCCCCACCTTTCTCCATAGGATGTGGCTTTCAGGGAGCAAGCACAAGGCAGTTTGAGGGGCACCTTTTCTGCAGACAGAGCTGACTGGTGCTGCACTAACATGAGAAGCACTTAGAGGGCAAGGTCCTTCAAGAGCAAGTAGGATGAACAGTCCCAGCTAGAGAGGGCAGAACAACAGCACCCATGCATAACCATGGCCATACACATTTCGTTCACAATCCAAGTGTCCTGAACAGACACACCACATCCCCAGCTCCCTGCTGCAGGGTGGACGTGCTCAGTGCAGCAGAAATGAGGCCTTTCCACACCCTCACTCACCATGAGCTTACCCTAGGAGACAGCAGGCCTTTGTCACCCTCTGCCAGGTACTAAAGCTAGAAGCTTGTGCTAGTCAGATCAGATTGCAATGAGGCATGGTATGTACCTGCCACAGCAGGACCAGAAAAAATCCTCACTGTAAATAGTTACAGGAACAAAACTGGTTTTACTACTGTGACTACTATGGGTTCATTTTGATCCTGGATAATCCTACACCTGTAAAGAAGCACTAGAACTTTCCAACATGTCTTCGCCAAAATTCAAAGAAGTGTTGTGCTACTTTGTGCCCCTGTGCCCATCTATTTGTATAATTTTATTCTGGTTATCTTACCTTGTTCTCCCAGGGCTCACAGCTGCTCTTCCAGGTCCCAGTCCAGAACACCTGTACATACAACAGGTAAGTTGAGATAAGTACTCCTTCCCCTCCCTCCCTCACTCTGAGTGACTGCTCCAGGCAGCCCAAGCAGAACTTTGAAGCAGTGTTCTCACAGCTCCTCTCATCCTCTACACCAACCTTTCAAAGGCAGCACCTAAACCAAAGCTTTACCTTGTCCTCTTCCTTCTCTCTGTGCCCCTTGTGCTTTGTTCCTCCTTTGCTCTCAGTCCAGTTCCTCTGAAACACTGCCAGCTGTGGCTGTGCATGTTCCACAGGTGAATTTCATTTGCTACTCACAGGTGAGAGGGATGATAAGGCCACACCAGGCTTTGGGACAGGGAGGCTGCCTGTCCTTCCTCAGGGGTTCCACATTAGCTGCTCCCCATAGTGGGATCTCAGGAGCTGCAGGTTTTGCAATTTGCAGACAAATATCTGATCCCTCAAACAGCACTGTGTAGCCATTTGCCTTCAAAAGTCATACACAAAAAAAAAAGCTACATTAAATAGTATTGGCATATTTTTGTTTTGTTTCAGTATTCATTTCTATTGTTCAGAAGCTTGATATGAAACAACTGAGAAGCACTTCTTGTGTCTGTAGCTGAAGTGGAGGAACTTCTGATTACTGTAAGTGGGCAAGCACCAGGTCCAGGAAGGGCAACTCCCCTTCTCTTGCAGCCCAGGGAGAACCAAGGCACAGTCAGATTCTGAGGTAAACCAGAGAAACTTCACTAAAGCCAGCCCAGGAAGAGGACATGACTCACTGGATTCTCTGAAGAAGCCTTTGGCTGTTCAGAGTTGGTTTTTTGATGGCTCTTTGAGGGACACACTTTTATGTCTAATGAGCTCTTGTATTGTTATGGAATACTGAGAAATTTCAATCCAGTAACTTTTCCTAGAAAAAGAGAAAGAAAAATACATCAGCTAGGATCTAAAGAACTCTACATTATGTGCTCTTACTCTGAGCTGTTTGGGGTTTTTATAGGCTATATGGTCATATAGCACAGTCCTCACTGAGGAGAGCACTGCAAAATTCTGTTTAGCAGTTTGCAAAGCACCACAACGTGGTATAATCCAACTATAGCACATAAGTAATAACCATTTCAATTTCACAACCATTTACATGATATGTATCAAGTAAAACAGCCTGGCTTTCCATTGTTGTTCCTAGTAACTCACACCATGAATAAGAAGTTGTATTGCAGTGACCAAGCTCTACAGCTCTCAGTCCCCAGGCACACCTCACCACAATGTTTTCCACAGCAGTTTATACCCATTCTCTCCTTGGCTACTGAAATGCCCCTGCATATCCTTTGGTGAGGAAGTAATTTGGGGTGGCTGAAAGGACTGCTTGAGAAAGCTGTCTTCATCACCAAAAACTAAAGCTTCTTACTAATTCCTGTCCTGAACACGCATTTCTAACCTTTGAAATCTCATCTGCTTGTATTGCTGGTATTTCTCTCAAACTGCTACACTCAGCACTTTTTCTGCCAAACTTACATAGGTCAGGCTTTTACACTATTAACAGCTTTAAGTATTATCTAGACAAATTTGTAGTATAATAAATGCTTATGATCTCTCTGGTTCCAGTTCCCCTGGTTCTGCACACTTGTACAGAGCATTTTAGAAGCGAAATATTCCTGTGATATGTCTTGATACAAGACCACCACCAACGCTAGACAGAACAGGAATGTTAAATCAGGCCTCTTCCATCTAACCTGGCCTCAGAGTCAGGATTTCTTGGAGCTGGGGCAGTGGTAAGGCATTAACATTAGAACCATGGTGGAGTAGGTCTGCTGGCAGCACTCATGACCCTGTGGGGGACCCACACTGGAGCCGGCTGTTCCTGAAGGACTGCACCCCGTGGAAGGGATCCACGATGTGGGAAGAATGTGAGGAATCCTCCCCCTGAGGAGGAAGGAGCAGCAGAAACATTAGAAGAACTGACCATGTCTCCATTCCCATCCCCTTGTGGGGAAGCAGGTAGAGAACTCAGAAGTGAAGCTGAGCCTGGGAAGAAGGGTGGGGTGAATGAAAGGTATTTTAGGATTTCATTTTACTTCTCATTCCTACTCTGATTTAAGCTAAATGCCCCAAGCTGAGTCTGTTTTGCACAGGATGGTAGCAGGAGCCTTTGGCTGTGTTTTCTTACCCTGCCCAGCTGGGGCAGTGACAGAGGAGCTCTGGGGACCACCTGGTGTCCAGTCTGGATCAACTCCCCACAACTGGATACACTGAGTTACTGCATCCTAGCTGAAGGAAAGGTAAATGTATTGCTGCAGTTAAGGTCACATAATATAGGAAGCTTGCCAGAAGTGAAAACATTATTTATGTAATCTTTCCTTCAATTCTGATTCAAGAAAAAAAGGAAAGTCTATTTAAGGCAAACAACTAGATGATGAAACACATCCTTCCACAGAAGTCATTAAAGAGAGACTAACATCTGAAAAATTAAGAAGTAACTGTTTTATATGGCCAGAAAATAATTTTCAGTTGGTTTAAAATAAAAGACTATTAAGCTTACTGATAACATACTGTAAACAAGGAGCAAGAAATACATCCCAGTTATCAAATTAATTACCAATATAGCCTTCAATATGGAGCCTTGACAGTGATTTACCAAATCTTCCAATCAAACTGGAGTTCTGTATTGGTATTTAACACTGGAGACAAACTCCATTTTTGCATATGTCTTACCTGTATCTGTTCATTTTCTAGTCATAGTTTTCTCCCAGAGTGTTTTTTCTCATCAGTCTGACCAAAAAAAAAAAAAAAAAGGCAGTGTCAATTTGAATCAGCAATGTGCTCTGGATAGTTTCAGTTGAGCTTTTCTCTGTGTGGTCTGACAGTCCCCACTCGGGGAGCCCTGCAGAACTTCCCAGCTTTGTTCTCTGGGGAAGCCCAGAGCTTCAGCCCTGCTCCTGCTGGCCTCGGATGTGGTGCAGGGCTGTGCAGTGTGTGCTCACAGAGGGGCAGGGGACACAGAGGGGCAGGGCACACAGGGCACACAGAATGGCAATGCACACAGAAGGGCAGGGCACACAGGGCACACAGAATGGCAATGCACACAGAAGGGCAGGGCACACAGGGCACATAGGGCACACAGAATGGCAATGCACACAGAAGGGCAGGGCACACAGGGCACATAGGGCACACAGAATGGCAATGCACACAGAAGGGCAGGGCACACAGGGCACATAGGGCACACAGAATGGCAATGCACACAGAAGGGCAGGGCACACAGGGCACATAGGGCACACAGAATGGCAATGCACACAGAAGGGCAGGGCACACAGGGCACATAGGGCACACAGAATGGCAATGCACACAGAAGGGCAGGGCACACAGGGCACATAGGGCACACAGAATGGCAATGCACACAGAAGGGCAGGGCACACAGGGCACATAGGGCACACAGAATGGCAATGCACACAGAAGGGCAGGGCACACAGGGCACATAGGGCACACAGAATGGCAATGCACACAGAAGGGCAGGGCACACAGGGCACATAGGGCACACAGAATGGCAATGCACACAGAAGGGCAGGGCACACAGGGCACATAGGGCACACAGAATGGCAATGCACACAGAAGGGCAGGGCACACAGGGCACATAGGGCACACAGAATGGCAATGCACACAGAAGGGCAGGGCACACAGGGCACATAGGGCACACAGAATGGCAATGCACACAGAAGGGCAGGGCACACAGGGCACATAGGGCACACAGAATGGCAATGCACACAGAAGGGCAGGGCACACAGGGCACATAGGGCACACAGAATGGCAATGCACACAGAAGGGCAGGGCACACAGGGCACATAGGGCACACAGAATGGCAATGCACACAGAAGGGCAGGGCACACAGGGCACATAGGGCACACAGAATGGCAATGCACACAGAAGGGCAGGGCACACAGGGCACATAGGGCACACAGAATGGCAATGCACACAGAAGGGCAGGGCACACAGGGCACATAGGGCACACAGAATGGCAATGCACACAGAAGGGCAGGGCACACAGGGCACATAGGGCACACAGAATGGCAATGCACACAGAAGGGCAGGGCACACAGGGCACATAGGGCACACAGAATGGCAATGCACACAGAAGGGCAGGGCACACAGGGCACATAGGGCACACAGAATGGCAATGCACACAGAAGGGCAGGGCACACAGGGCACATAGGGCACACAGAATGGCAATGCACACAGAAGGGCAGGGCACACAGGGCACATAGGGCACACAGAATGGCAATGCACACAGAAGGGCAGGGCACACAGGGCACATAGGGCACACAGAATGGCAATGCACACAGAAGGGCAGGGCACACAGGGCACATAGGGCACACAGAATGGCAATGCACACAGAAGGGCAGGGCACACAGGGCACATAGGGCACACAGAATGGCAATGCACACAGAAGGGCAGGGCACACAGGGCACATAGGGCACACAGAATGGCAATGCACACAGAAGGGCAGGGCACACAGGGCACATAGGGCACACAGAATGGCAATGCACACAGAAGGGCAGGGCACACAGGGCACATAGGGCACACAGAATGGCAATGCACACAGAAGGGCAGGGCACACAGGGCACATAGGGCACACAGAATGGCAATGCACACAGAAGGGCAGGGCACACAGGGCACATAGGGCACACAGAATGGCAATGCACACAGAAGGGCAGGGCACACAGGGCACATAGGGCACACAGAATGGCAATGCACACAGAAGGGCAGGGCACACAGGGCACATAGGGCACACAGAATGGCAATGCACACAGAAGGGCAGGGCACACAGGGCACATAGGGCACACAGAATGGCAATGCACACAGAAGGGCAGGGCACACAGGGCACATAGGGCACACAGAATGGCAATGCACACAGAAGGGCAGGGCACACAGGGCACATAGGGCACACAGAATGGCAATGCACACAGAAGGGCAGGGCACACAGGGCACAAGGGCACCTGGCTGCTCCACCTTTCCCAAGGCAACACCTCAAATATCCCACTGCCCTTTCAGGCTGCTTTCAGTTCCTGCTCACATAAAACTCCATTAAATAGCACATTCTAAGAGTGGAGTAACTGACTTTAAAAAAACCCATCAAACCACAACCCTTTAAAATTGCAGAATCCTAGAATACCTTTATCTTTGTGTTCCAACCATTCTGTGCTCTTCCCAGCCTGCAGAAGGCATATACAGGAGCCACAGTGACATCCAAGAGCTACTGACTGTGTGTGAAACTTGCCACACAGAGATTCCTCACAGGACAAACAAACAACTGAACCTGCATGGAACCAAGCTGGAATTGCTGGTTTTGGGTTGAAAAGCATGTGCAGCATATGGCTACTAGATTTTTTCCAGGACAGTCTCAATGTAATGGATGAGAACAGTAATTATCACCAGGAAACAAGATAAATAGCAGTAAAATATGTGACAACTTTTAGTAAGAAATGGAACAGAGACACTCTCAAATTCCAAAGTTTGCTGATTAAGTATATACTTTTTGTAAAAGCAGTGAATTCAAGCAAAAATGCATACCCAGCATTAGCACAACACTATAGCTGTTATCTCAAATCCCAACAGCTGTTTGCATATTCAAATACCAAAGTGGAGGCAGCTAGCAAGTCTGTGATAAACAAGAAAGTACTGGCATCTGTATAAATAAGAACACAAGCAGCACAACAAAACAAAGCTGTCCTAGCACAAAAGAGTAAGGCTGGATGAGGCAGTTCCCACAGCACACAACATAAGGCAGCCTGACACACAGACAGCAAGCCTATTTACCATGCTGCTTCCTAAACCTACTTACATTTAAACATCACTCTTTTGAATCTATTTTTTTCCATTTATAGATGCACCTGCAGCAAAATTAGAGGTACTAAAAATTAGTTTCTAAGAGCTTATTTTAACTGTTTATTTATTTCCATTTGAATTTTGATTTGAAGAGGTAAATTACAGACTTTAAGTGAAAACAAACCCAAAAAAACTCTTTATGAAATCCTTAAAAAGAAATCCTTAATGATTGCTCTTAGCCAGCTAACTCCTACTGCTGTGCTTTTAACCAGTCAGAAAAGGAACAGAGTTAGGTTTTGCAGTTCTTTTTTTACACCTCCAAGGTTCTGCATATAAAAAATATATTTCTAGATGCTGGTGTAAGGCAGAAGAGATATTAAACTCCACAGAATGGAACTCTGGAATAAATACTTTTGTGTAAAAATATGAGGGACATTTAGAAGGAGAAAGAAGAAAGGGGAAGAAATGTCAGTTAAATATTCTGTGAAAATATTCCAGTGTTTTTATACTAGTATCAGCTGTGAGATAGTGATTGACACAGATGCTGGTGCACTGGATCTGTCCTGATGGATTGCTGAACTTGTATCAGGTCTCTGCATTTGCTCCTCCTGAATTCCACAAGACTTCCAGCAGCCCACTTGTGACTTCAGCACAGCTCAGGCTACAGCTCCTAAATTCCATATATGCATGAGACACCAAGAAGTTGTTTCATGGAATTTTTCTTTATCACAAAACTTCGCTCCGTAAGGTGACCACAGCAAACTGTGCACAGCCAGAGCTGTTATGGGGACATGAGACAGCAGAAGAGTAAAAAGCTCATAAAAAAATATGAGCTTAGCTTAAAAGTTAGAAGCAGTTTATCTGCTGGTGGGGGTAAAACTCTGGCAGTGCCACAAACAACACTTCTAGATCTGGCCTCAAAACTTTAGTGTTTGCCCCCTGCAAGTCTTGCTCTGTACTGACAGACATGCATTAAAATGTTATCCCTATGTTATAAGCATATATAGTTGCATGTACTCATTATTTTCTTTATCACTGCCTCTTTGCTACCATGCCTCAAAGGCAAATTGTTTTCTTAACTCTAAATTATAATAAATTTTGTAATTTACTGCTACAGTGAACATGCAGGGTGCATTAACACAATTTTGAATTTTAGAAGCAAAGTGTTTTACCTTAAGTGGCAGCTTCCTGAACAAAATGTAAAAATCACTTTTATTGAGGGTGTTTTCTTCAACAGTTCACCTCAAGCCTGATTTCTGTATTTTTACACAATTGTAGGTAATTTCCTTAAAATTATTAATCCTATTTCATGTAATGGTGTATAAAAACCCCCTGTTATGTCTCATGACACCTCATTAAATTCTCATTTCTTACTGAAATTTTGTATGTCATGTACCAAACAGTTTTCTCTTTTGGATTGAAGCCAAAGACTATTTCAGTGGAACAGATTGGATGGTTACTAAGCTAAGTCCTTCCGAATGAACTTAGTGGGTCAGCTTAACACTACTCAAGTACATAATAATAATAAAATTATTATTTCATTGAAAACCATACAATTCTAAGTATATATTAAAGCCCTTCTAAAAATTACTTGAGAGGTTTGATAATCTAAATTTCCATTGACTTTTTAATAGGGTTCCACATTCTTAAATGTTTAGATGTGTTGAGAAAGCATCCACTATAAACTGCACTAGTTTTCACTAGTTCTGGGGAAATCGTTTATTCATATTTTAGTATGTTGATGTTTAAAATGTTCTTTTGTTCTCAAGTGCTAACAAGAATTATATGGAAAACAGAGGTATTGTGCTACGCACTTAATGAACACAGAATAAAAGAATGGCCCTGATCTGAGGACTATAACACAGCTTGTAAAGCCAATGTTACACAGGGGAGACTGAGGGCTGGGTTCAGATCTATGGCCTTAGCAGTAAATTTTGTTAATGTAGTTCCAAGTCTTACTGGAACTGTTAGAAACTCAAAGGAGTAATTTCATAAATGTGGTGGAATTCACATCCAGTAAAAAACTATTGAATAGATTTATTAATCAACATTAATTTGCCTAACACATTCAGAAATTATCTTCACAAACAGATCCTTCAAAATCACTTTGAAATTAAATGGTATTCTGTTCCTCACTGAATAGTTTAGATAACAAGAACAGTGGGAATTTTGATACACATATTTTGCAGTTCAGTTAGATCCTGCTCAGGCTACTTGTGAGAATTCACATGAGAGAAAGATTCCCCAGATGCAAATGAACAGTAAATACAGAATTATTTCAAAGCACTTCACATTAATTAGTTTAAAAATCAAAATGAATATTCACAGAAATAAACTGAGTGATTGGCTGAATGCTTTGTTCCCAAAGACTCTGCACACAGATAACTCTGACTAATATCTCTGTGAACTGTCAGGAGAAAGTCAGAGCTTTTCTGCACGGCCCAAGCGGGGCTTGGCAGGCTGTGCCATGTTTCCATCTCACACAATGCCTGCAGGTGTGATCTTGAAGGAGTTTTCATTGGTGTTTGGTGGCAAAATTACCTGAAGAACTTGGGGAGGCCTGGAAATGACACTGGGAAGTGAATCGTGCTGTAAGCCACGGATACAGTATAACTTTAGTGTATTATGCAAAGATCCAACGATCTTCCTTTACCTACATCACCCTGAGCTCATGGCAAAGGCAGAGGCAATGCTCTGCTCCTCAGTGCTTGTGCAGCTAAAGAAGGTCCTGTTTCACCCCTTATGCAAGGTGTCAGCTGGCTGGCAGCACAATCTTTACAGGTGGGCTACAGGAAACATCACCAGCAGGCCTTGGAACCGACTGAGACTGGTTCTTACATGCTGAGGCTGATGCAGTGATCTGGTGCACATGTAGGTGTCTGTATCCTACAGCCTGAGAAGTGAAAATTGCTACTTTCTTCAGCAGAATACTGCTCAGAGAGGCACCATTCCAAAGAAGTTTTAGATTAAAAAGCAAAAATATTTTCTAGCATTCATTCTTTTAAATGGGGAGAAGTTTCTGAAAAACTCATTTGCATCAAAGTGTATAGGAGATTCATTTTACAGCACCTGGATAAAATAATGATAGGATTTCAAGACCTTGTGATGGTTTCTTAGATATGGGATGAGGAAGGAAGAATAGATTGAATATTCTCAAGAATTAGAAAGTATAGCCATAGACTAGGATATTAAAAGCCTGTCTTGCAGAATTTATAGACTGCCATTAGGATTTAAATCTGTCAGTCTATCCTTGAAAAGACATTTGACTGAAATTATGGGTGGTGGGTCTGTGTGTAGGATTAAAAGCTTTCAGCTCTCTGCCAGCTCTGTCTCACTGTTGAGGTATTTGATGCTGAGGACTGATGACAGCAGACCATTATTTACTCTGACAATTTCTGGAGCACATGCTAAGAAAGTGCTAGGGCAGAAAAACAGAATAGTTTGAAAGAAAGCAAAACTGTAGGGAGGCTTCTGCCCTGGAAATCTCTTGGAATATTGCTAATGGTTTCAGCACAGGTAGAGAATGCTCTGCAGAGCATTCAAGCACTTGGGAAAAAAAATGGGGGCTTCCCCCCAAGGGGGGCACTGCTCCACCAGCTTTTTCAAGGCACAAGCACCCTCTGAAAAGCAGGAGCTGTGGATCTTGCTGTGATTTCAGAGCCATATCCACTTTGAAGAGTAACCCTGAATGTGTATGTTAGGCTGTCTGATGCTGGACATCGTTCTTATTCCTGCTGGAATTAGGTTTGAATGGGCCTTTAGCATTAAAAACATTGGTGGCCAGCATGAACACTAGTGATGAAGTGGGAAGTAGTAGGAGACAGTAAAGGATTTCACGAGGAGGTGACAAGAGAAGCTCCATGCTGCTCACGCTGCTTGGCTTCTTTCTGTAACAAAAGCTGACACTACTAAAGGAGTCAGGATAGCTGAAGAAAAACTCTGTGTATCCTCAGAGTAATTCCTATCAAAAGTTTAACAGAAGGAGCCTCAAGATGCCATGTTTAATCAGAACATGCAAGCAGGCACAGGCTGGTAATACACAGCCATTAGAAATGAAAAATTTTCAGAGGACATCCTCTGAGGTTGCTAGTCTTTCTGATAATTGTAGGAAGAATGTTCTGAAAACACCCTCCTGCAGTCAAGGCAGCACACACTGTCAGTGCTAAACAACACAGTCTGAAGGAGTGCCCTTTTAACCAAGAGCAGTTAGGGATTTATGAGGAGAAAGAAGATGTAAGATAAGATGAGAATGGCTTGAGATCACCAGTAAACACAGATTTGTCTTCTGCACTGATTTGGAACTTGCACGTTGAGGATGTATTGTAGTGTTATTTTCAACAAGCAGATCCAAGGAGACTCACCATGGACTTGGTGACTAAAATTTCCTGCTGCATGTTTCTCCTGAATAAATAACTCAGACTAACTCCTGGGCCTTCTTTCCTGGTGCACTGGTTTCAGCTAATTTTCTTCTGAGCAGCTTGTCTAGCACTATGCTTTGGATTTGTGCTGGAAGCAGTGTTGGCAGCACAGGGATGTTTTGGGTGTTGGTAGCACAGGGATGTTTTGGGCATTGCTGAGCAGAGCTCACACAGAGCCAAGGCCTCCTCTGGCCCTCACCCAGCCCCACCAGAGAGGGGCTGGGAGGGGACAGAGCCAGGACAGCTGAGCCCAAGTGACCCAAGGGATTTCCCAGCCCATGTGGGGCCATGCTCAGCACACTGAGCTGGGGCAGGAGAAGAAGGAAGGAAAGGAGGACATTCAGGGTGATGGAGCTTGTCCTCCCCAGTCACTGTCACACGTGATGGGGCCCGGCTCTCCTGGGCATGGGTGAACACCTGCCCAGCCATGGGAAGTGAAGAATCAGTTCCTGGTTCTGCTTTCCTCGTGTGCAGGGCTTTTGCTTTATCTGTTAAAATGACTTTATCAACCCACAAGTTTTCTCCCTTCTGCCCTTCCAATTTCCCCCCCCATCCCACTGGGGGCAAGTGAGTGAGAGGCCATGGGAGGCTCAGCTGCCTTCTGGATTTTGCCCCTAACACTTGGAAAGCTTCTGGCTTTGAGCTATAAACCTCCTGTCCAAGAAGCTCCACACTGGCTTTTGTCCACAATGCATTTGTGCACCTTACATGACTGGATGGAAACTGGCATTCTTGTGCTGCTATCAGTATTTAAATATTTAGATCTTAAAAGCTGCAAATGGCTCAGGAGCTGAGAAACACACTCCTTGTCACTCCTCGTGCCACATACAGGGTACCCAGGCTGATACTGCAGAGGTCTCGCTAGTGCTGCCATTTCCCCCTGATATTCCAGATATGTATTGACAATGTCAGCTCTGTATTGACATGAAAGCAGCTCCAGGGGCCAAGACTGAATCCACCACAGCTAATCACAGAAAGATGATGTGGCTGATTTTAAGAAAATACATTATGATGTAAATGAGCAGAAAAAAACAGGAAAAGACACCCAACTAGTTTCCAAGATCTGAGCAGATAGTTCAAAGTGAAGACAGATATTTTTCTTTTCAGACATGCAACTGACCCTCTCCCTCCTTCTTTTCATGGACTCCTGTCCCTGTGTCCCAGTTTCTATGAAAATGACCTAGTTTTCAGTAACAATCAGTATGTCACGATGGCTTTGGAGATCCCCTAATGCCCACACCTACGTATCACTGATAGCTTCTCAGTGACACCTCCGTAACACCTAACTTGTGCAAACACACTTCCAGCAGACAGACTTTAGATTTTGATATACAACAGGTCACAACTCACAGTTTCAAAGCAAACTAGGTCTTACATGAAGATTCCCAAGTATCTCAGTATCTTGCTATATGCATAAAATACAGACAAAGGCAGATTCAAATAAAAGCATCCTGATGAAAGGCTTAACCAAAGTAAAAATGAATAAATCTCATCCTTCCCCAAGACACCACAGATGCATGTGTACAGATATGGCTTAAGCCTCACAATAATACATGAAGCATTGACAACAGGTGTCAACATCACCAATCACAGAAAGCATGGAAAGGGCATAAGCCTCAAGTCCTGAACTAGATAGTGATCTTTGGGTTCAACATACTAGCTTTACTTCTTTTTGCTCTTTCACTTAAGATACTTCAGGAGACACTAAATACAGCCAGGCTAAGGTCGCTGCAGAAGTACCTGAAAGGGCAATTGAAATGGTGACTGCTCAGCAGGGCTAATGGGTGCCTAAAGAAACCACCTGGCGTGGAAGGCAGGAAGGCCCAGCTGCAGCAGGGAGAGCTGGCTGCAGGCTGCAAGGGAGGGGCCCAAGGACTCCCTGGAACAGAGTGAAGTTTCCCTTGCTGCTGAGATAAGGAAAACCCACAGCATTGTTTTGTAGAAGTCCTGGAAAGCCCAGGGACCACCTCTGGGCAGCAGAGCTGGCACTGGGCATGGAAGCCACTCTGGGCTGGGGCACCCTGTGCCAGTGCTCCCTGCACTGGCACTGCCCCAAGTCTTTATAAGGAATCAAACTGTGATGTGTCTTGGCAGACTCTGTGTAGAACCACTAATGATGATAGGACCCTGTCCAATGCACTTTAAAAACATATTTTAACACAAATACACACTTAATTTGCCTCAAGGAGTACAATAAAAGTTCTCTATCATATTACTGAAATTAGGTTCCCACTGTGAGAGATTATTTTCAGATTGCAAATCTATTTGAACATAGTTTGTTCTGACAAGAGAAATTACACAAAATATTTTTTAAAACTCAAATTACTGTCCCCTTCTCCACCCCACAAACTCACTCTCACCTGAGGCTGAATTGCTGCATATACAAACTGACAGTAAAATGGGAGCCAGATCTCTGTGATACAAAGCATTTATCCTCCATTACACTCTGAAATAAATGATGATGGACAGTTTTTAGTTATTAATATCTCCTTTTAAATTATGCTGTAATAGCATGTGCCATATTTCCTGGACATGGAACAAATGTTTCTGTGTGATTTGTTTACACCACTGAAAGCCTGGCATCAGTAAGCTCCATTCCCCCAGGGACAGTTCAAGCTGAAACATGAGTGCTATGTAGGGAGCACAGTAAAGTACTGCACTGACTTTGCAAACCTTCAGAAAAATGAAATTACTATAAAATAAGCACTGGTCTCTATCTATATTATCCTCCTAAAACATCACCTTTTAATCTTTTAAAACCACTCCTGTTCATGTCACCCCAAAGGAACGTGCAGAGGCAGAGGCTGCATGAACAAATTCTCTCTGCTATAGCACAGCCAGGCCTGTTTCACAAGGACTGTGAGCTGTGGGAGCAGGCATCACCTCCCATCCTCCTCCCCCATTTGATTTATATTGACACTCCTTCTCCCCCACAATGTCAGTGATTTGGTTTTGAACAATCCTTTCTTTTCCCTAAAGTTCTAGCTCTCCCATGTTTTACTGTTGTGAGAGTCTCATTGGTAGAAGTCTTGTCAGAAAGCTCCACAGAATTTTTCTACCTTTATTTTATTATGACTAATAAATTATAGATTCTGATCTTGAGGAGAATAAACAAAGATTAAGTCCCTTCGTTTCCTTTTCCCTCACACACCACTTCTAAAGACTGTAATTTCTCCTTGGATTATCATGAATCTCAGTGCTCCTCAAAGAGAGAGATTCAGACTGATGCTGAGGGGTTTTTCAACAAGTTGTTGTCAGCAGCTTTATTTAAACTCAGCACAGGTGACACACCTTGCATAACAACCTCCACATCACACCTGAAACCTGCTAGATAAAGCAGATCTGATAAAGAGCTACAACCTGGACTCAAGCACTGCAGCTGGGGGAGGATTTGCCTCTTTTCTGGATTTTCCAGCTTGTTCTAACAGTGTAACTATGTTTGGCATTGAGAAACAGGAGCAGGCAGTAACTGTGTTCAGCACCTGTCCTTTCCCATGATCAAACAGGTCTAACTTCCCAAGTCTGGGAACATTATTTATTTAATTTTATATGCAGAAATGACATCTCACATACAGAAAAAGAGTGTGGCAGTGCAAGTCACCTCCAAAGGGGAAGTGTTTGCTAGCAGCCCTATGTAATTCTCATTAAGAATGATAATGCAGGCAGTGAAAGACTATACATAGTGATTTTCTATATGCCAAACTTTCTAATTAATCCTGCATTGTGTCTACTGACATAATTTTATCAATGTCAATGCTGATTTTATGTCTGCTGACAGTCATTTAGCAAACACAATATTCTGAAGAGGTGGAAGGCCACCAGCATAAAAACTGCTCGAATTTAAAAATGAAAAGGGAAATAAAGGCATTCC
>NW_005054488.1:639769-707240 GCF_000277835.1 Geospiza fortis | reverse complement strand
AAAATTTGGAAGTCTTATTTGATTAATAAGAAGTAGGAGAGCAGTTTCCTTCCTGGAATACTACTGGGTGAAATAAAAAATAATGCATATGGAACAAATGCTGAGTACAGGGAATTCCATGTTATTTCAGCCACGGAAACACAGAGTACAGAATCCATCTGTCCATCAGTCATATAAAGACCATACATACTATACAGCCAGCAAGGCCTTTCTACAATTCAAGCTTTATTTACCTCAAGGAAGTGTGGGGAGATACAAAAGAATGATGCTCCCAGCAAGTCAGCTTCATCTGTTTCCTTAGCTGCCACTGCCAAGTTCATCAGCAACGCCATCCTGTGTGGCTGCAGCAATGCATGTGCTCTTAATATGGAGGTTTGGTCTGCTGCAGCCACAGTAAGATAAATGACTCTTCCTCAACCAAAATTGGCTTGCCCTGCATAGGAGATTTTAAGACCCAGAACTTGTTTTCCAAGAATTCACAGTACAGAAATTATTTGGCATATTATCTGTCATAACAAACCTTGAGAGTGACATACATTTTTTAAAGCCTTCAGCAGGTATTTGAATAATTTACTTTAACAGTCAGACTTTCTGCTTCCTATCATTAGACTTTGGTCAGAACCAGCCACTCTAAGTCACGCACCATTCCCTAGTTTTTCCACCTTTTCCAACACAGAATGAGTGAGCACAAATCTAACAACCAAATTACTACTCCACAGTTTGCCAGGCCACGGAGGAACTGGAATGTGTTGTTTTGACAGGGGAAAGCCCTGCTCTATAAACACAACTCCTTTTTTTGGGACAAAGCAAGGTGTGTCAATGTGGAGCATTACCTGTCCAAGCTGTAAGACTCTGTGGCTCTGACAGCAACACTTCCTCACCAGCTGGGCTGGAGCTTGCCAGGGAAAAGGGAAAAGGACTCAAGAGCACTGTGGGCTTGGAGGGTGACACTGAGCAAGGCCCTGTAACCGTTTTCTCCTCACCTTCACAAAGACAAACCCTCCACACTCATTCCAGTAAGGCTCTCTAAAATGTGTAAGTAAAAACAATGCTGTGATTTTATTTATTTATAAGCATCTATTATACTTAAAACACAAGGAAGCTCTATGAGAAACACATAAAATCATCACACCAGAAGACAGGTTTACTGCCACAGACTAAGTTTGAACAATTTTAGGAAGACAGCTGTGAGGATTCACTGTAGATATTTTTCCTCTGCATAATGAGATTTTTTGATTGGCTACTTATTTTTAAACAGCCATAGCTAAATAGAAAATATCTTTATTTCAATTAGTTTCTAAATAATATCTATAGTATTTTCCTCCTCTGAAATTATGCTTTCTTTGTAGAAATAAAGGATATAAAAAACCAAGGCAACCCTTGGCAATCCTTTTTTCACCTGCATCCTCACCTTCGAAACCCTTCACTCAGGTATGGATGAACAACACAAATCAAAATGCACTTGGAATAAATTCTATTGGGTTACACATCTGGAAGACCCTGGAAAGTACTAATATATTGATCAAAGCATTGGAGGCAGCGACATAGAAATTCTCTTGGCACCTGTGGCACTAGCAAAATCTTTAGATAATGTAATTTAGTTCTTAATAAAACTTCACAACCCAAGACAAAAAGAGACTGAGAAAGAAAAAGAGAAGAGGAGAAGGAGACTATTTGCATTAATAACAGCATAAGGATATTAACATTCTTGAGGCATTTCCTCCCCATGAGAAGCACCTTCATAAACACAAAGACATTCAGAAAGCACTTGTGCCTTGCCAACTTCACAGCTCATTTTCTAAGTTACTTGGAAATTCTTTATTTATTATTTTTAACACTAAAATTATCCAGAGGAGTACAACCTGCCTTTCTCCCCTCTCACCAACAGCATTTTGCATGTAAGAAATGGTAACATGTCAGCACATTTGTCCGATCACAGGCACCTAAATCCCAACCAAGAACAAAATGCTGGAAGAGGCTGGTGCCTCACAGTAGGTGTGCACAGGAAACACTTAGGAAAACCCACTTCTGCACCAATAGCAGCTCTCAGCTGGGTGTTTTACCTAGGCAGCTCAGCTGAGCAGTAGGGAGGTACTTTTTCATCGTTCTTAGAAGGTCTCCTGGTCTCATTCCTCAGCACTTTAAAAAGATGCCTTAAATCTCCTGTGTTGACACATGTGACTTCTGAGATGTGCCTGATCTGTGCAACGTTACACCGCAACCAATGTACAAATATCATGCCATTGATGCCAATAAATACCCCTCCATCACTTCTAGGGGCTTTGTTATGTTTTGTTCTTTTTTCCTTGGTTCACTGTTTTTAAAGTTGCCTTTAATGTCCCAACCCATATTGCTTAGCAATGCTACTGCTCAGCAGAGGTTTATTGCTAAGTATTTTCAGCAAACACCTATCATTAAACAGGTGTTAAGATAGACTTGAACTTGTAATTAGCTGCTGGATAAATACTGAGGCAACATAACTAAATCCATAAGAAACTGCCCTTCAGTACCTTACATGAATGACATCAATAAACCACAAGCACCTTCTGTTAACTCAGAAATCATAGAGCATCTTGAGTTATCTACATTTCATTGATTCATGGCCGCAGATCACACTAAAGGCAAAAAACCTAGGAAAGCATAAAAATGCAATACAGCACAAGAAACCTGAATCCCTGGAAAAACAGCTTGAGCAGTCACTTGATGTATAATATAAACCAACACACAAGGCTTGAGGTGGGAATGAAAGGTGAGGGAACATTATTGAGTTATTACAGGCACACAGCTTGAGCTGTGCAACCTGGAATCCAAACAGCAGTATCCTCCTGCCTGCAAGAACCCAGGAAGGTCTAGAAGACACTCTATAAAGGACAGGAATCCCTGTACCACTCTGGTTTTGCAAAATTTCAATGAGTATTTCAAACAGTCAGCTTCCTTTAACAAAAGAATTACATCCAGGACAGCCTGAGAAAACTCATCCCCTGGTTTCTAATGCCCTTTCCAGAACCAGTCCTTATAACTCTTACTGTACAGATAACAAAACAAATGAGATATTTTCTGGTTTCATATGCAGACAGAACATACTATGAACCTAATAAAGCCAACTAAAAACAGAAACAAAAAGGGGAAATGTCTTCTAAACACTTGACCGCAACCCCCTTACAGCCTTCTCCCTGGACTCACACCAAGTGTTATTGCTGGGTCTAAGCAGGTCAAGGTTTAGACATCCCAGCAGGTACCAACATTGATTTAGGCACTTCTGTTTCTGACAGGAAGCAGAAACCAAACCATCCGGGGACCTGTAAAAAGCTAGAGACTTCCCAGTTTATGCACCACCAAAATGTGGTGATTGGAAGTCTCAGTGATGGGCTTTGGTACTTAATGACTTTTACATGACTGACTCTTCACTTATTTAAAGCTAAACTAATGACAAAATATCAAATAAGTTAGCTCAGGCTTAATCTTCAGGTATTTGCACAAGGAAATCTTTAAGGAGTACCATCAACAACTGTGAGACTTGTGTCTCATGCTGAACATCAGTCTGACAGAGCATGCTTTGAAGTCAGTAAAAAACCCTGTGTCTTTGAAGGATCAAGAATTTTGCTTACTTGTGGCTGCCTGAGTTTTCTACTTGGTTTTTCATCTCTCTCCTCTACTGTGAACAAAACAGAAGAAAGAAAAACATTAAATTTCCCTCATAGGTTCAGTTTCTCACACCTGTGATTTATACTGGAGATGATGACTAGGAACCAAAAAGCAAACACAAAATGAAGTAAACATCCAGAATGCATATGCAATGAGAAGAGGGGGGCTCTTCCCTTGCTGGATGCTGCATTTAGTGTAGTTTTAAATTAAACAGTCTGTTATTTAAGTAATTTAAAGCTACAAGTTGACCCCTTCTATTATTTTTCTCCAAGGATTTAAAATATTGGACGAAAGCTATTCCACAGTTTCTGAAGTTACAGAGAAAAGATGTACCTACTAGCAGAGCAAAGGGGACAGGGTGATTTCATAACCAGGCTATGTCAGTACAATAGCAGTTAATTTCACTTGAAACATCTTTCTCACCTTTCTGTTTCTGCTGTACTCCTGTCCTTGCAGCACCAAAAATTAGAGCAGTGAATGAAATGCAAAGCTCCTTCTGCCCTGGCAACACACTCTAGCTGACCTCAAAAGATGAATGATGAGAAGCACTAAACACAGGGTCACACCCCAGAGAAGAGGCCATCACATGAACTAAGGAGAAACCTGAGGTAGCTGCCAACACGGTAAAGAAAACCATTTTATATTCTCAGATAGGCAGCCAGGCTGAACTGAGCCGATCTGGGGTGTGCTCTGGTGTTATAATTCACTACAGCCCACAAGTGCCAGCACCTGACAGAAGTTCTAAGCCCTTGGGATGCTCAGGGCTGGAGCACTTGTCCTGTCTGGGTTTGTTCTCTGGGACAAGAGGTGACTTCAGCCTCCCAGCAGCTCCCAGCAGCCATTCCTGTTTAGAGCAAAGGGGGGAAACACCTGCAGGAACAGCAGTAGGAAGGGGCATGAAAATGTGGTGGGCTGAACCTGAGCCTGGGGAGAGGGGAGGGGAAATATTTCTCTAAGGGATAAATTGCTTGGCTTTTTTCTCAATATATGGATCACTAATTAAATTTGTGTTAGTTGCCAATAAATCAAGGAAAATTCCCTAAGTCAAGCCAGCTTTGCCCCGACAAATATGCTGTTTGATTAACTACATGCTTATCCTTATATTAAATTCAGATTAATTTTACAAGAACCAGTCCTGCATGAAAACAATTTCTCTCGATGCCAAGGTGCATTTCCTCCTGAGCTAAGAAAAAAAGGGTGTCATAGAAACCACAGCTTAGATGTCTGAGGGTACCAACAAATTCCCTCATGCCAGTAAAATGACAAGAAACGATTCTTATAAACTATTACCAAGCTCACACTTACAAGAAATGAAACAATGCTCTACACAGCACTGTCAAACAGTGGCAGCCAGAATAAAGGGTTTCAGCCATACTGTGCCCATTTCAGACAGCAATCAAGACAAGTCTCACGTTTCATCTCATTCTGATGGGTTTTGAGAATTTCAGTTTCTACCTTTTAGTAACAGAATTTGTGTTTCAGGTGGACCCCCAGCTGCCTGATGCAGTATTTCTGATCACCTGTGTGCGGACCCAGGCTTGGCAGTCCTGTGGCTGCTGAGCCATGATGAGCAGAGCAGGCTCCAGCTCACACACAGTTCCTGAAGCTGGACCTTTGTCCCTGGGAAGGGATTCCACAGCCTGCCTGGGAACCTGCCCATGTTTAGCTGTCCTTGCATGAGAGGCCTTCTCTGGGTAGCTATGGCAGAACTTGTGTCTTCTCAGCACCAAATGGCCGTTCCTGTTCAGGATGCATTGTTAATGCAGATTTCCCACTCGAGCCACTTCTGAAAAATGAGATATCTTCTGGGATGACTGAAAAAATCCAGCCAAATAAATCCTTATGGGTATCGCATTTAGACACACTCTGCATATTCTAAAAAATGCCAAATCCATGACATCTAATTGCAAAATAATAAGCTTTCCAGTTTAGACCAGGTCCATGTGGTTGCTGTGCTGTACAGTCTGTACCTGGGGGCAGGTACAGGCACACGGAGGAGTGCAAGGAGAGAGAAAGCAAGTGGCCTCACACGCTCTGCTACTCTGACACTTTGCAATCAGGAATTAATTAGAAGAGTCCATGCATGTTTATTAGCTGTTCTCCAGTTTATGGTTATTGACACGCTCTCCTTCAGTAAGTAAACTGCAACTCTTAGGGCTTCTTCAATTAAAAAGAAAAAAGAAAGAAGAAATATTTTCTAGAGAACTATCAGACATGTTGTTTAACCAACATTCTTTAATCACTGTCTTTGTTTAAAAACAGTGCTATAAAATCATTATTAACACAAGTACTGGTGATCTACATTCCATTAGTCCATAAAACTTGATAAACTATCAATAGTTCAACTGCCATCAGCATTTTTGACTGCTTTATGATACAGATAAATTGAGTAGGTTGAGCTTTAATCCCAGTTTTATAATAATGCCCCTGGTAAACTTGATCTGGCTTTCAAATCACTGCAGCAATGCAGCTGAAAAAAAATTAAAACATATTTTACTGTGAAAGAGCATAAACAAATCATTTTCATTACAAGCTACTAGCATTCATTTTATTTTTTATGCAGGTACTCCTTCTGTATCTTTAAATATTTCACTGATGATCTGCCTGCTAGAAACCAGGAGTGAGTAGAAAGTTAAGTCAGAAATCACTTGCACAACTGACAGCCTAAGGACTGCCTGCATGCTAAGGACAAATCCATCTCTGTGTACTTTTTATAGGGGGAGCTCTAAGCACTTTCCCTTTCTCTGGTTCTGCAAATTAACAACATTAAATATTCCCCTGAAAAAGTGCCATCCATTTCCCAGAGGACAAATGCTGGGGAAGGGGAAGGAAGTGGAATAATTCAGGAGACAATAAACTCAACTGAGCAATGGCAGGTTGATTTACATACAAAATCCCTAAGTCTTGTCAGCTAATATAAGCTCCAACTCAAATAAAAGCCCAATGTAGTAGTTGTGGGAAAGAGATCTTCACAATGAGCAGAACAGTCATGAAAAAATGTCTAAAGGGGTTTATTAAAAACACATTGAAGAGAAGCACCTTCCTAACAATGAGCAGCAAACACAGGAGCTGAAGAACAGAGATAATTTGTTCATAGGGTCAGTGTAACAGTAGCACTCAAGGATTCCACACTGCTGAACAAGCAAACACAGGGCAGAGAGACTCAGAGCCCCAACTTCAGGCTTTACACCAAAGAGAAAACAAAAGGGCAAATGGAAGGAGTTACTGCCCTTATTTTAATACTGGAGAACTGAGGCATGGAGCATGAGAGCAGTCCAGGGATAATGCTTTAAGACCACTATAAGCCATCAGAAATTAATAATTGAGGACATTCCAGTGAATACACCAGCCGGACAAATGTACTCATCATTTGCATTTTCACACAATCTAAACTGCACCTATATTGATGTAATATTGGGTCCAATGCTTCCTATTTGTGCAGCTAGATATTTCATTGAAACACATAAAAAATAACCAAAACAATAAAGCAAAAAAGCATATTCTTCTTCCCTTGATTTTAATTAAGAAACTGTAGAGAACATCTCCCTTCAAAAATACCACTAACTGGTACGTGGGTGTGACAGAAGGCTAATTTAAGTAAAAACAATAATGTGAGACAACTATGTAAATGCAATGCCCATGAAATGCCTCTTCTTTATCATTTAAGTAAGAGCTGAGTCTCACAAAAAAAATTTCTCTGCAGAATAAAAAGGTTTATTAGAAAATCAGAAGCATATGCTTTTTTCTTTTCATCACTGCTTTCCAGCCCAGTATTATTAAAGACTTCATAAATTCAGATTAGAAATTGAGTAGTTCATGGAAGGTACTTAAGGTCAATTATTAACAATAACCTAAACCGTTCAAATATTACTGACATTAAAACTTAAGAAGTAATTTCAAAATACACCACCCAGTTGCATTTAAAGAAATCATGATATTACAAGTTTCTTCCCTTTTTCGAACTTCTTTTGTTTGGCAGAGCAGACTAGAAACACAAATCATCATTCCAATCCTCCAGGAAGTCTTTTACTCTAAGGATTTAAAATATTAATACATGACTAAATGAAGTGCATAAAAAGCCTGTCTCCTTTTTCATTCTGAAGGGGGAAACACAGGAGTTAATTCAGGTGTCTATTAGTATTCATTTTAAATCACATAGCTCCACTGCAGACAATGGAATCGTGGCACTGTAACAGCAGTTACACAGCAGGCAGCTCTTTGGGCTGAGCAGCACCAAACTCTGTTAGCACAGTGATCAGAGAGAAGAATCTCAATAAAACACTCAGCTGGGAGCAGCAGTGCCAACTGACTGCACCCAAGGATCGTGTCCTGACTGTGACTGGAGGCAAGGTCCTGTTCCATGCTTCTCACAAACTGAGAGTGTACAGGAACACCTTCCTTCTACTTTACCTTACTCATGGCTTGTAAAATCCACCACACCCCCAGGTTCTGTCAACCCCTGGTACCAAAACCTCAGAGAATCCCAGTGTGCATAAAATATCCCACTCCTACGACAGATTCTGCACCACGCTTTTAACAGCACATTTCACTGCCAGCCTGTCTTAAGCTCTGGAAGTTTGCATGGCCCCACTCCCTTTTGTGTTTTAGAAAGGCAATTGTTTTTGTAGGCTGATTGTGAGTCAGCAAAAATACGTTTAAATATGTTTAATAGAAATGTTTAATAGAAAACCCTAACAGATCCAAGCATCACATCAATGACACCTCCTGGACTTCTTCTTTGACCAAAGTCCAGCCTTTTAGATCAACTGTGGAAATCTTAAAGGTGTCCAGTTCATTTTGTATCTACCTTTCTTTGCAAACACTGTAAAAAGACAATTTCCATCACAAAGTCCTATGAAAGTATTGACTGAAGCTCATTAGTACACAGAATACCAGTTTTCTTAAGGTTAGTTCTCATACCTTGTTTTTCAAAAGGAATTTTTAAAACATATCTAACTTTTAAGAGGGAGAACCACACAGTTGGCTTCTCTAAGAAAGTACTAAAAATAAAACTGACTAAAACCTGTTTTCTGAGACAGCAGTGTCATATCAGTGCTACAAAATAACTTTCACCATGATATTATTCCTTGGAGAAAAGGAAATTTCAACACACTGCTGGACTGTTTTTCTACTATGTAATTGCAGACTATAGCTTCCATCTCTTTCTATTACAATTTTCCACATCCAACAGCCTACTATCTGTGGGTGCAGAAACTTCTAATGCTCTAAACTAATGCCTTGAAAATCTAGAAAAGAAATTTGAATAAGCTGTTATTGCCATTTGGGGGGAAAGAATAATGTGTATTTAACCAGTGTTTCTCCTTCCTCCTCCTCTCTCTCACTCTCCTGGCAACTCCTCATTTTCAGGGTGCTAAAATTGAACAAGGATTAGTTGCAAGTAATTTGTTTTCCCGTTTCTTCACAGAATTATCTAACTGCAATGACTACTCTTAATAAGCAATTAAAACTTAAATTGTGTACTCTAAGGACACAGTCACATTAAAATGGAATAGAAAATAATACCTAGTTGCAAATCCTTTGTTTACAGTGCAGCTAATCATCCTGCAGAGCTGGGAACAGAAGGGTCTGCATATTCTCCTGCAATGAGAAAATAAGTTCAAGAACAAAGACGGCTGAGTACTCAGAGCTCTTGCTGACACCAAAGAAGTCTCATTCCAACAGAATATTGGTCTGAGAGCAAGAGAATCAACTTTGAATAATACAACCTCACCCTGTGCCACACTGTCAAACTGCAGACAAATGTGAGCCAACCTGCTCATCCCCATGGCCCTCACACAAGAGGAGGTCTGACTGTGAGTCTGATCTAACTCTGCCTAGGCATTAAAAGATTTAGGGGATTTTCGCTGCTGTCTGAGCAAGAGATCCATTTCTGGATGACCGTGCTGTTGAGAAGATGGTGTCTTGAGGGATGTGTCGAAGATCTCTCATTGCAATTCTAGAAGTCAAATTCCCCAAGACACTCTTTTCATGCACATTCCATGGGCCTGGATGCATAAATGACTGGCAGATGTTCCATGTAAAAATTATCTCTCATGTGGGAGGAAGAATTCCACAAGTGTAGATTAAAAATATTTCATAAGAATATAAGAAAGTCATTGTACAAGAACAGGGGGATATTTATTCTAATTTACTTTCTCACAGGACCAGATGCTACAGGCACAAAAATAATCTTAGTTCTGGCATTTGGTATCTCTGCAAACATAATCCATTCCCTTGTGCTTGAGCTATAATCATCTTTCATTACATAATCACAACTCTTTTTCCCAAAGAACTTCAGCCTTGGTTATGGCTCAAAGTGAATGCTGGTCAATTAAGCACCCAGCAGGTATTGTTTTGTTTAATTCTTATTGCTCCTTATAATGCACACTAACATGTCAAAGTATTTATTGCATAATATTCAACCCTTAGTTTAAAAACAGATTAATCCTGGATAAACTCTTCCACATCTCTCATCCTGAGGTCCTGGTTATGTCAGGAAGATGAAGTAAAAAATAATAAACTGTCCATGTGAGACGTTTTTCCTGGAAATCTTGAAGATTTTCTTTTATTCTTTCAGCTAAATTTTAGTTTGCTCCTTGCCAGATAGAGGAGAGAAAGCCTGATCTCTGGTGCCAGGGCTTCTGGCCCTCTTACAGTGGTCCCATTGTTTTCTATGCACACACTGTGTTCCAACCTGACCTGTCTTGCTTCAAACCTGCTCTTGTCTCTGTGTCCCCAGTGCTCAGCGAGGCTCCCCTGGCCACACAGTGCCAGCAGTCCCAGCGCTGTGATAGGGAATTTGTGTCACTTTGTGTGTGTGAAACACACCTGCCTTCTGCAAGGAGAGCAGATGGAGATCAGGCAATAAGAATTGCAGTATCACATACACCGGTTCTGATCCACTAAAATACCATCTCTCCCAGTGATATTGCACAGGCAAAATATCACTTCAACCCCCTCCTCCTCCTCCCAACCACTTCACTGAAGGTCACCTTCACACAGCTCAAGCATCACCAAGTTTAGCTCTAAACAAACAAAACCTGCTGCTGGTGAGCATCATGAATTGGAGATGGAAAGGAGAACTTAAAAGTCAATAATTTCCCACAAAGATTCTGTTTCATCACATTTGCAGGCTTTGAAATTAATCCAATATTCCCATAAAACATAGTTGACACCTTCCCAGGTCTAGCTTTGGGCCCCTGCAATGATGCACTTGGATGTAGGAAAGGAATGTTTAAAAGACAATCCCACAGGAGTGTGTCACAGCGCTGCTTTCTCCCCTGGCAATCTCCATTATCCCATCAAGTTGTGCAGGTAACTCCTGCAGCACCTCTGTACTTTATGTGAAAGCAGCTCCTTCTAGGAAGATATAACAATGTTCTATAACCAAACACCTGAGTGAATTAAAACAACAAAAACCCCCATTCATTTAATTTCCACTGCCTTTATGAATTTCACAAGACTCTTCGTGATGTGATCTCTGTAAGCTCAAGGTAAGAAAAATTCCAATTCTTCCTGAATCTAAGAAATAATAAATGGTTCATGAGATGTTCAGTAATATCTTTTATAAAAAAATACAAATTGCATAGTATTGGTAATTACAGGAGGCTTTACCTTACAAAGTTATAGTATTTTGCTAGTCACTCACAGTACCCAAAGCACAGAAACAGCCAAAAGGCTTCTTCTGTGCATTTGTCTTGAAAAGATGTTCATCTTCAGTAAGAAGTGTCTTTCATTTCCTGGCAATATGTCTTATAACTCTGTTTGCTTTCCTCCTCTTTTAAAAAAGAATAGATGAATTAAGAAACATCTGCTGTTCACATGCATGATCCCTGCCTAAATTTGGTGTTTGGTTCATGACTCTGAAATAACCGAGATCTTTATTTTGCAAGTCTTATGCCTTGAGATATTTTGTTCAAACTTCAAAAAAGCAAAGAAACGGGGAACCAATTTCAGAGGGATTTTTGTAGGGCAAGTGAGACCAGTTGACTGTTTCAGAGTACAAATCACAATCATATTAATAGTTCAGACTAGTCTGTGAGACCTCCAATAAGGGAGACAAAAAAGAAAATGTACCCATCTCCAAATCCTGCTGCCTTTAATTCCACCTTTCCCCACAGCTGCTGCTGGCAGCTATGCTGCACCTACCTGGGCTAAGGTGGCTTTCCACTCCTGGGAACTGATGGAGGTGCCTGGTTGATGGCAGGTGGATATGGAGTGCTGGGGTCCCTCTCCAGTCAGCAGCCACAGACCCCTGCAGGGAGAGCTTCAAACCTCCTGCCCCAACTCCCTGTGTGCTTTTGAAGATGTCCCGAATTACCCAACAAAAATGTCCATTTCCCCTGTTTACAGGAAGGGAATTCTAATCAACAACCTATAACTCGCACTGCAACTTTCACAGGGTTCATGTTATTATGTCACAGCTAAGTCCATAGTGAGGCCATAGAAGAAAAAAGGCTTTGGGATTTGTTGTGTTGCCCCTGACTGCACTAGGCCTAGAATCAGAGAAATTACATAGCCCATAAGGAGAAAGGGGAGACAGCTAAGATAAAAGCTTTCCAGATGGGTTCGGACCATGCTATTTTCAAGAATAACACAACGATAACACACAATTTGATTTCAAAAACATTCAACCTGTGGCATAGAAGAAAATTAACTGGCAGGAAAGATAACAGGGCAATACCTGTAAATAAACAAAAAAGAAGGGGGTGTCGAGGCCAGGAAATACGTTGTGCAGACCAAGAAGAAAAAACTGCCTTTAGGACAATTTGTTTAGACTAAAGAGAATAAAAACAAACCCAAAGAGATGAAAGGGGAAAAAAAAAGTTTAGTGAGAGAAAACACAAAGATCTGGAAGGGAAAAGGTACAGTAGAGTCAGGCAGCTATTTGGTGTGATCTTACACTTTCTGTGGATCAAAGGGTGGATTTCAGATGAGAGAACTTCTAAGGCAGATTGCAGAGCAGAACAGCACAAATGCCAGAGAATGGAGAACACAGCTACACAGGGCAGAGAGTGAAAAGGAACACCTCAAAACGAGGGTTCAAACAAGCACAGGGAGTTCTGCATGCAGCAGGATAGTGCAAAGAGCTGGAAAATTTGCTAGTGACGATCTTGCTGGATGGTGTCAATTTAATCTTAAGAAAACATGAGACAATCATGAGCTCTGGGGTAAGACTTTTAATTTGCTCATTCTCTTTAAGAAGCAAGAGATTTCCTGCACTCAGATCTCACTCTACTTATGAAAATGCAATCTAGGGTAGCAATGTCTCAAATATAAACACAGGGGTTGTCTCCCCCTGTTTCTGAGTGCCTCATTTTTGTCAGCTATATTTGTTGGTTTAATGCAACTCACTATCTCCACAGTTAAATTTCAATTTTAAAAATAACTTGCAAATTTAAAACTTCAAAAAATGCAAATGCACACTACAAAATGCATTTTCAGCTAGCATAAACAGTCATTGAAGGCCAAGTGGGTAAATTCCACTTCTAAGGTCCCTTCCTAGTACAACTGTGTATTTGTTGCTAAGAACTGGGCCAAGCTAGTGCAACAGTAACTTGAAAAGTCATGTTCCGCATATAATTCCTCATTACACCTCTTGCTATGTTTTAATTTAAACATTATAATTGGAACTGTGACTTTTTCATAGCTCTAATTTGTAGCCTAAATCTTACATTCTTCCTACTAGCTCATGTTCAAATACAGTACTACTCCAAACCAGCACTCTTCAATTTTGTTTTTCTTACTTTTTAGAGCGATTAGTTACTATGAGATTAATTATTATCATGGAGTATTCTTTAGAATCACATTACACCAACTACCACTGTTATTAGACCTTTACAGCAGTGTTTAAACAAGCACCAATGCCCCCTTCATCAGCATTCAGTTTTAATGAAGATTTCCAACTAATTGTTTTTTTAAAATAACATGGTATAGCAATTTATAAGATTACAGAAGAGAACTGCATACATTTTTCTTCTCTTCAAGACATTTGCAGCCTTCTGCACTAAAATGGATTTAAGCCCAATAAACTAACAACTGAAGACTTCAGACTGCAAGATATATATATAGATAGATATATATATATATTTGCATTATTATTGAGTAAATGATTTTTAAGTACAATCCAGTAGAAGCATTCAATAGGTGCAATTTAGACTGGAAATAACTTATAATTGCCAACATGATCTTCTTACACTGTTTTTTCCAGACAAACTGTGCTTTGCTGAGATGTGCAAGTATAGAAACCCATTTTAGATAATAATGAACTGAGAAGGAAAACTGCAGATCATTAAACCAAGGTAATTTAGGAATTTTTGTAAAATGTCCTTGGAAGCATGGTACTCTTCTGTTCTTAAGCTGCAGAGAGCAAGAGGCAATGGGGATTGGCTGTAGGAGGGCAGTGCCACCCTGCTTTGTGTGCAGCCTGAGTCGGTGCCTTGTGGCCTTCAGGATGACCAAAGCCCCACTATAAAGACCCTGCAGTAGTAAAGTAATGAAGCACCTCTGGTACCCAGAGCAGGAGCCAGCCTGCTCCAAACACTTCACAGTCTGAGTGGGAAACGTACGCGGAGCAAACAAAGTACATGGAGCGAATTGTCCAGTGTCACACACCACATCTCTCCCAAGCCCAAGCATAAACAAGGACCTTTTTGGTATTTTGTTCCCATTTCTGTGACTCCTATTCAGTGTTTCACTAAAGAAGTGTGGATTTGACTTCCCCTGAAGTCACTGGCAAGTTCACCAACACACACCATGTTCTTCATGTCTAAGTGTCTTCAGCACTCTGTCTTGTGTGAACTCTATGGTTACAGACCTACCCCTGCAGAATCATCATTAAATGAAAAGATCAAAATATCCCTGTTGCTATAAACTAAGCAAACTGATCTACTGTAAATGTGACTTTTTTTTTCCTTCTAAATAATAGGTTTCCTGATCTCTTATTATTTCTAGGTGATTCAGTTTAAAACTATGTGAACTTGTTTAATGGAAGAAGCTGCTCTATCTGTAAATGATACAGCCAAGGTCATGAGGAAGAAGTCCATTTATTCATCACAGTCTCTTTACAGCTAAATTTCCAGAGGGCAAATCTCACTATACAACATTAATTGTTCTGAAAATAAGTGAAATAAGATCCTTACAGCTTTGTTATAGAATAAAAGAAACCAAATTGTTACACGAGTTTCTTGTCCCCCCTCTTTGACAAACTTATTGATGTCCCTTGTCCATTTTCCTTTGCTCAGCTCAAACACAAAGAACTGGATGCCCCCCAGCAGGAAATACACTTGCACAACTCCTGACAAGACATTTGCTCTGGTCTGTGCTCTGGCACAAGTGCAGCTGTCTTTGTCAGCTATTCAAGGACTATGTGATGTCGCTGAGAGACTCCTCCAGACTCTTGTCTCTGATTTGAACATTTTGAAAAATCTTTCTTAATTTCTGTGACCACAGCTGTTATCAGTAAGGGCAGTTACTTCTGATTTATCTGTCCTTTTCTTCTCAGCAGTTCTATCTAACATCAGCTGTTACCCCAGAGGCTTACCATGTGTCTGAGGGATTTGCAGAGAAAATACAACCTTACCTAGTTTTCATTACTTCAGAAGTAGGAACTTCAAAATTCTTTTCAAGGTAACTAAACTAATCTCACCCTAAAACAGCCTAGATAATGTTCAAGTAGAAATGAATATGGTATTGCATAGAGACATCATTTTAGAAGTAATTAAAAGTAAAATAACAGCTTTGTTTCTTTTGAACAGTAACATCATCAGCCTGCCGTAGAACTCCTGTGCCACCTGTATTAGGAATTGCTAATAAGAATGTTCAGTGAAATATAAGGTACTCAGTCAGGACAATGCATGCTATGATCAGACAGCTTCACAGGAAGAACAGCCACTGCTTCAAACAGAGCAATTGTTCAGGTGGTGAAGAATTTTATGTGTCTAGTTCATAACTCTGAAGCTAAAATTGCATATGGCTTTGCATTATTAGACCAAAAGGGAATAATATGAAAGTGCAATCCAGAATATACAACAGTAGAGCAAATGTACAATGTGAAACTAACAGCTATAGCTTGCAGCAAGTTAAAACCAGAAGCATCTGTCAAAAGCCATATAAAGTAGGATTCAGATGGCAAGAGAGGAAATAAATCAACAGAATGCTGAAAAGAAAATTAAGCAAAGAAGCCTCTGAAAGATCTCTGCAAGAGACCACTTACAAAGCATGAGTCAGATGAAAGTTGTTGGAAATAGAAATAACTGTAATAGAAGTAAAAACAACCACCTTTTTCCTCCTCTGGATTCCAATTTATACAGCCTTCCATAACTGGCTTTATTTTAATTTTGTGGCAATGGAAAAGCTTATGATTAACCTAAGGAGAGCATAAAAACCTCTGCTTTAAAAAAAGTTCTCCTGTATTCCTTGTAGCCTAAATTGTTTTCAGCTGCAACGACTATGCACAAAAGGTCAGCCGAACACAGCGAAGTACTGGAAAAACAGCTGCTGGAGAAGTACTTGTTCCAGGATGCTCCTTAGCTGGAGGTTGAAAACTCAATGGGGAGATGCAACAGTAAACAGGTTACAGAGAATAAAGCAGCAATTTTAACTGTTCTCTGCAGAAGAGGAGTAGTGCTCTGCCAGCAGGACAAAGACAGAAAGGCTGTAAGGGGCAATTTCTCTAATGCCATGAGGGAATGATCATAATTTCATCTACAAAGGCTTTTGAAAAGTCAGTTTTGAAGACAGAAAGATTTAATGGAGCACGTCAGTGTCAGTTTGAAGCAGTCATTCAGCAGAACATTTTCACTAACAATTCTGATGATACTGCTTCAGCCAAAGTATGTTCTTTAAGGAAACTCATTCTTCTTAGTCCAAAGACAGAGAAGTCCCCTTTCAGTTGTATCCCATATTTGCATTTTTGTAGCAGCACCATGCTGCATGCTTATGTTCAATTTAGCACTCCCATGATCCTACTTCTCTAATACTGTTTCTTAGTCAGCATTCCCATGATTTATATTTTCATTGTTGGCTTTTACAGAGTAAGAACCTCTTTGTATTCATTTTGATTACATTTTACTCTGTTAACATCTGCCTGTCTGTTAACTGCTGTACTTTCTACAGTCTTTTATGTCCAACTTCACAAAAGCTAGCAAGCCCTGCTAGATTCGTTTTTGTCAACAAATATGATTGCTGCAGTATTCATCATTCCTCCTTTTGCTTTCTTTTCCCCAGACAATTTTCTTGCTGAGTTTTTTAATACACACATTACTTCAAAACCCTGTGAAAGTAATGTAACCCACTGAATTTTAATCTATTAAATGTCCTGTTTTCACTAATTTTTATGTGAAAACTTTCAGATAAGCAGGGGTGCACAAAACTAGATTTCACTAAGTGAGCTCTGTCTCAATCAGAGTGTACTCCAACACTGAGGCAGGTAAATGCTACACAGCATGTCCTGGAATGTTTTACATCTATTTTATCAGTAATTTGAGGTCTCTTTTTTATCCCACCTTGAAAAAGGGAGAGCTTAATTTGTACAATGTATTTTACAAGCTGTACACTGCTGTGACTGCAGAGAATCAAACAGGTCCATTAGGCACATGATCTCTTCAATTCCTCTATACTTCCTGATGTTCTCTCTGAACATAGAAGTTGACTGCCAACCATTCTGCACTCTTTTTGCTAGCTCTTTATGAGTTTTTCTATCTCGTACTGCTGCCTTTACACATTAAAACTACAAAAGGCAGTGAAACAACAAAGTCACACCTGCCTAAAGCGAGTCACAAGCTGGGCTCACTCCTGGAGGTTTAGGCAATGTTTTGGAAAAGGTACTTACTGAAGGGAAGTCTCTTTTGCAAGCTCGCTGCAAACATGGTCTTCATGTAAGTAACTAAAAAAAAATTAAAAGCAAAAGGTACTACAAAGATTGTCACATCAGTCTGTGGGCTTCTGGAGGAAAGTTGCATCTTTATGGAGGAAAGTGAATTTTCAGAATGAAAGAAAGAGTAACATTTTACTTTTACTGTATCACCCTTTGGTATCTACAAAAAAATCATGGACAAGAGAAACAAAAGGTTTAGGAAAAGGAACCTATTAAAGCCTGAGTTTAAGCTTCAGAAATTGTTATTGTCTTCTATTGTTGGTGAGGGTCTGTAGTGATGCAGGGTCCCCAGGCAGGTGCAAAGGAGAGCAGCTTTATTGTAAAAACCCAGCCTTGTTGAACAGTTAGCCCTTTATCAGTCACAGTTTTAAATAATAACAAAAAAATTCAACAAACCACCACACACCACAATGTGAACACGGAATGGTTATATAATTTGTTTTCCCACTCATAATTCAGCTGAGTCTCTTTCCCACAGTCCTTTTCTACTTAGCCCAAGTAACAGGCCTGAGCCATGATTTTACAAGGCCATCTTTTTGTAAAGTTTTACCTATCCATAACATTCTATCTCCTTAATGAATTGTGTTTTCCTCTTTTATCTAAATGAAGCATAGGAAGGGCCCAAGTGACAGCTGGCAGGACCAGGATCCACAGAAGTGCAGTCTGAGCTGTACGAAGCACTGGGCTGAAAACACCCACTGCAGAAAGGAGCACTTCAATACTCTTCCAGCCATATTCTGCTGGCTGGGAAATTAATAAACATATTGATCAGAAGTGAAGAGGCTGTTCTTTACTCCTAATGCACACTGCCCAAGAGAAGTCATTCCTTATACTCAACAATGTCAAGCAGCCTCCCCAACCAATCACACCAAAAATATGGGCTAGAATGTGCAGATTGATTATCTTCACTTTCACTGCCTGGATGGGTATATATTTAACACAATTTGCACTATTTCCTTACAAGGAGTAGTAGCTAATGTTCTTTCCACAAATAAATTCTTTCAAACCTTAGAAAAACTTCAAAAGTGCAAATTTAGATGACCTACTTCCTCCCCTCCCCTTCCTTCCCCTCCCCTTCAGCCAAGGTAGTGGCCACTGACTTTCACAGGCTCACATCAGCCCAATGGCTCCAGGCAGTGGAGCACACCCAAACTGAGCAGCTTCTCTGGAGTCCTACACCAGTGTCTGCACACTGATCTGTCCAAGCTCCCTGCCAGTTCATCCTTCCTCTTGCAAGACTTGTAACAGACGAAATTCTTCGTACAACCGCATCCAAATAGAACAGCAGAAACTCAAAAAGTAGCAACAGGCTACAGTTGACAGGGTCTTGAAACTCCAGTTAAGAGCAGTAGCACTTGTATTTGAATCACCACATCTAAACCTTTTGTAGTTTACAAACCTCTATATAAATGTTACAACACAATTCCAGTTCTAGGCATTGCTTTTTCGCTTTTTTACTACTAAGGTCTCCTGCTACAGGTAAGAATATCAGAAAGTAGTGGCTCAGTCAAAATCAAAGAGAGAATCTTGAGTGTGTCTTACTGTTACTTGAATTCTCATAATTTCTCTTTTTTGTCTTTTCAGACAAGAATGCAAGATGTAGAAAAATAACTAGAATCAAGCAGCTCCTGGGATTACTTATTAAGAAGCATGCCAGAAACATATCCCTGAAAGCACACACTTTCATGGTTGGGCTAGGGTGTTGACCAAATTGAAAAGTATTTAAAGTACAATGAAATTTCAAGACAGTACTTAGAGGCATACAGCTTTTACATTCTCTGGCTTAACCTCTATTTAATTTGCACTGTGATTTTCTCAGGGATATATTCTAACACAAAAGCAAGTCTGATTTAAATTGCTTTGACTATAGCTTTTATCCATTTACTGATAAATTGAATTTCACACAGGTTTACACAAAAGCCACAAAATAGTATCAAGTGAAACAAGCCTTTGGATTTTCTCAAACTGTTATAACTACTTGATGTGTAACTGCCCTACAAAGAAACATTTACTTCAACAGTTAATGGAAGACTGAAATCAATATTTAGGGTAATTTTTTTATAAATCAGTAAAAGCCTGCAACATCAATTACTTCTCGCTGGCACAAGCTTTCAGTGGGAATTGTAGCAGGTCTCACCAGGACAGATTTCAATTCTGCACAGGTGTGTATGTTTAGAGCAGAAAGGCAGCAGGAAAGAGCCTGTGCTTTTTCTGGGGCAGATGACAGACAAGCAGTACCAGCAGGCAATCTGAAATAAAGCTGATGCCAACAGACTGCTTTACTAGAATTATCCTAATGCCCTGTGCAGATTTGTATCAAAATCCTTAGCTTACAAAGAATTAAGCTGGATATACCTAATCCCATGCATCCCCTTCCTTAAAATGCTATGAAACCATACTCCTCCACCCAGGAATCACTTCCTCCTTTGCTTGATATCCCTTTCCTCCTCTCTCTGTTCCCATGCCATTCTACGACAAAAGGACACAGCACAGCTATCTTTTTCCAAATGTGGAATGAGGTAATGGCTACATTAAATGAGAAAGAAAAGATGTGAAAGCTATCTCAGCATTCCATTGTTTGCTGTTCCTTAAAATAGCTTTTTCAGTTTTGAACACCGATAAGGAGCATCTGAACATTGATGCCATTTGGCTGAGAGCAAGTGGCTATCATATATATATAGTTTCATTTAGTTAGTAAGTTAGTTATATAATGCATTGCATAAGTAAGACAACAGTGATAAACTGGCCCCTGACCATGCAGAGCAAAATGTGGTGAGGCCATGGAGTTCCTAAATGAGTATTTATTTGCATTGTAAGATTGCCTCAGTTGTACTGTATACCAAGGGCCATCCACTGCTGGCATGAAGTGTTCTCGGGCCTTTAAGCTCATTCTTCCCAATTTCTAAGCATTGAAAACAAAAACATACAGAATATATTATTTCTTTGACTTTTCTGGGACATGTAATGTGTACAGGTCTCACACATTTTTTTCAGGACAATGGGAATGACACTGCAAAGCAAGCGGATCAGGAATTTCCCAGAACAGGCAGGACACCTGGCCTGAAGCAGTTACAAAGTGTTAAGAGAGACAGCACATGAGAGAGGATAAGAAGAGGCCATCCTGTGCCATTCAACTTCTGCTTTTCTGGAACTCTTTCTCTTCTATCTGTGCAAATTACATCATACAATTTGTACTACATTTTAATGTAATCCTTAAAATTGCCTCTTGAGAACAGGGGGAAAAAATGCTAACGGGTAAGAATTAACGCATAAAAATTCCATAGTCATATCATTTATTGGCAGAAGAGGGATTTGAATTTGAAACTCCCACAATGTTAATAAATGCCACCACACAACCAGCCTCTGAATTAGTTTGACATAGGCTTATCCCAATTTTTCCTGCTGGAGCTGTCCTACTGTATAATTTGAATAATAATTAGAGCAGAATTTGAACAATGGTTTGTCAGGGGAACTCCAAAATCAAAACTTTTGAGTCCAGCTCTATCCTCACCAGCTGAGAAACATTTCATCTCTAACAGCTGTATTCATACACAATGCCTAATGTTTAATGAATCAGAGTTCCTGATAAAGCCAGTTAAACCTGAATTCATTACCAGATCCGACACACAGCCTTTATTTCTCTAGGGACTGAAATATCCAGTACAATCTTTCTTGTGATCCCTAATACAATTTCCAAGAGTTACATTAAATGAGGCAGAAACTAGACACACGACTGATTTAAAGTTTCCAGACTACATTTCAGCAAGACCTCACACAATTCTATTTTAACAAGCTAATTCATTTGCACTAAATAAATTATTATAAAAATACAGGGTTCTGAGGAGGAACTGTAAGAAAGTTTCTTTTCAATAGGCAAATGTGTAGATTATTGAGCAAAGGAATCAATTTACCATAACAGACAACTCAGGGAACCCATCATCAGGTAAGGGGGAAGCTAGAAGTGGCTTAAAACCTGTTCTTTGCTGAAAAAAGGGTAACTTTTAATAGAAATTGCTATGTGAAAGTAGAGAACAGACAGATTGAAAACCGCTGTTGCTAGGGCCAATGCAAACGGGCTTTGTTTTCCCTACCAACACACACATTCCAACTTCCAGTTATTATCTCTCTGGATGTTTGGAGATGCTTCTCAGATCTAAATACTCTAATCAAATTATATTATAATAATACCTTATTAATGTGCAATATGCTGTTGTTAATATATATTACATATAAAATATTTACATATACATATTTATGAAATCTAAACACTCCTGTATGTTTGCAGCTGTTAATTAGAGCTAACTAAATACACTGGGCAATGCTCTTAAGTACCCACAGAACAAAACAATTCCTGCTTGATGCAAGAGCAGTTGTGATAAAATGCTATATCTGTCTCTTTTCCTAAAGCCCAGATAGAAAGGAAATGACTGAAATCAAAGCACAGCCACAAAAGCCTCTAGAGGGGAGAACACAAGGCTGAAAAAGCCTCACAGCAGTGATTCAGTCTCTGCTTTCAAGACATCTGGCTAGGGACCCCCAGATACTTACTGCTGAATTATTAAGATCTAACACACTGCTTCAGGAACACTGGAACGGTCTTTCCCTTGCCATCTGCAGCACAGAGCCACCACCACTGCTCTTTATGGAAGGCATGCTTGTGCTGGGCTGGTCTTTCTGAGAGAGAGAAGGGCTGGACCATTTCACAGAGCCCTTGGTGGTTCTGCTCAGAGACACGGCAGGGCTGCAGCCTGTGAGGTGCCCACAGATCAGCACTGATTGTTTCACACATCCCTTGGTGGTTCTGCTCAGAGACACAGCAGGGCTGCAGCCTGTGAGGGGCCACAGGCCAGCACTGACCATTTCACAGAGCCCTTGGTGGGTCTGCTCAGAGACACAGCAGGGCTGCAGCCTGTGAGGGGCCACAGGCCAGCACTGACCATTTCACAGAGCCCTTGGTGGGTCTGCTCAGAGACACGGCAGGGCTGCAGCCCGTGAGGTGCCACAGGCCAGCACGGGAGGGCGCTGGGGCAGAGCTGGGTGACTGAGCCATCTGGTGATGGCAGCACCACAAACAACGCAGGAGCCCCGGGGCTTGCTCCTGTCTGCCACTGAGGGGACTCAGAGCATACACTGGTAACTGCTGGACATTTAGCACCTGGCTGGCCTCAGCTACACACACTGGAGACACCTCTGTGCTACCCTGCCATCATCTGCAGCCAGTGAACATGGATTCTGCCTCTTGTACAACTTTGTCAGCAATTAGTTGTGATATGCTTCAATATCACATCTTTCCATGCAATTCCCTATCTCTGTTAATCTTGCTGACTCTCCTCTATCTTTTGTTTGTTTCTTTGAAGTGGTCTCTGGCATTTTTCTCTGATGGAAAAAAATAATTACATCTACCACAGTTTTTATGAACAATTCTATTTCTTTAATCCTAACAGAGCTGTGGGGCTTCAGAAAGTCTATCAGCTGTGGTCAACTTCTTCAAAGGCAAAAAAGCCTTTAGAAATTAAAACATCATTTGAATATATGCCCTACCTTGTAATAAAGTTTTTCTGAATGTAGAAGAATAGCTGGGAGTCTGTGATCACAACTGTCTCAGAATGCCTATGATACACTGCTGGGAGAGTTCTCAGATCTTGCATCTCTGAATACCTTATTGTCAGGCTGGATACTAATTCTTCTTCTTTCTCTCCATCTAGTTCAGTGCTCAGACCACTTCCTTCTATTTGTCCAAGACAGTAAAAATGAGCTAATCCAAAAACCTCTATAAATGTGAACATTTCTTTCTGGATGGGCTCACAAAATTATCTAGCTAGTTCAGTCAAATGAAAGACAACATTGTCTGATAATGGCTGCCAGTGGTGTAGATTTTTCAGAAGAAAGACACTGCCAAAGCAAAAACGAGATACTGGATTTGAAGACAACATTTGTTTTATCAAACTATCCATCCTATACAGACTAACAGTGAAGCTGAGCTGTAAGCATACCCTAATCATGTTATTTATTTTTGAGAACACAATCTGAATATTTGGACTGTTCCTCCTAGAAATACAACCTTTTTTCCACCTTGATGTTTGTATGCAGAAACCATGAGGGAAAATTAATAGATTTTGGGTAGCTAAATGGGAAGCTAAATGATATGCAGTTATTTTTCATTAAATGTCTTGTTTTAGTCTTCAGTTTTCAAGAAAAAAACCCTTCAGAAACACCTCCTTGATATGATTTTGAGATCTGAACCTGACCTATGGCTTAACACCAGACATACAAGAAACATATTAGTAATACCAGCACAACTAACATAGATACTAAGGTAAATATTTCAATATTTTATCTCAGGGTGATTATACTGGAAGCATCTTCTGATATTTATTTTTTTTTCCAAAAAATGCTCTGGCAATTGTACTGACTTTCTTTATTCCATATTCACACAGTTGTCTGTTACATTTGTTGATTTGCTTTTTTGTGCGTATGTTGGGGCTTTTCCCCCTCATAGTTATTGCCCAATATTTTCCTCCATATATTTTATATAAATTCTAATAAATTGTTATCTCTGCAGATCATTCATTAAAGTATTTTTTCTTATGTAATGTCTTAGAAGATAAATATCATTATTATCTTTCATTGATAGGTGGCATTTTGTCATTCAGTCTTAAATGATGCCTGTGGGATAAGTTGATTCCTCACTTCTGACATTGTTAGATTGGATTGTGAAGTGTAGGTACAGAATATTTCACTGAGATGTTCTGCTCACTTGTCCAAGTCAAAGGATGTCAGCGGAAAAGCTCCTCTGCACATGGCTTGACAGAGCCTGTTTTTCCTTAGCCATATCAAGCTGTGTCATCTGAGCCACAATAAAGCTTCCACTAAAGATAAAATCCCTTAGTCTGTGTTGTATTGCAAAGACCTTGCTTTCTTTGCTTGCTCATCTAAACTGCAGCTACAGAAATTGGCTTTTTTGGCATGGCTATCCCTCAACAGTGATGGAAGTAGAATTCTGAGGTTCTGTATTTGGGAAAGTGCTGCAAAGTGGGTCTCACTGTACATTTCCTCCCTTCCTGTGTTTATTATCCTTCCCTTTTTATGTCATTTGGCTACAGTATAATTGTGTGACCTATAAAGCGAGCAAACTGCTGTTACTATCAGTGTAAGCTCACCTTTGTATATTTAGGTTCTCTTGCCACCTGATGCTCTACTGCAGCTGTTTGTGGATCCTCCATGGGTTTAGATGTCCTATCTGCTTGTTTTGCTTTTATTTGATGCAATTGTAAGGTCCATTGTCTTAATGTCTCCGGTTTTCACAGTATTTTTTCATATTTGATAGCTCTTGATCTAATATCTGAAAAACTGTGAATGAACTCTAGACGACCCTTGCTTTCAGTTTTTACCAGCTGTAAATCTGTTGCTTTACCACCTTGCCACGTTTCCCCTAAAAATAACCTTCACAGTAAGTGCTTACAATCAGTACATCACCGCCTGCCTGGACAGTGGAAGGCAGAGGGAAATTAATGTCTGGTGTAGTTGTACTGAGAGCACAACATTGGCTTTGCCCTTTCATCTTAGATGGGTTATGGCTGTGATTAACAGGCTAACTTATGACTTGCATTAATGTTTCACTAAGCAAGTTGTTTCTTGTATTGAAGCAAACGGTTTCTTGTGTTGACCCTTCAAGATTCAAAAACCCTCAGCGTTTTGAACAGCAAATGCATTTCTGTCAGGTCAGTTTTCAAGAAGCAATTTTGTGTTTATAGGTTCTGTTTGTCTGGGTCTTTTTAATTGTTTATCAATCCTAGTGAAAGTACCACAGGCAATGAGGAGGATGACTGCTACTTCCTCATTGCCAGTGTTTCCAGAGTCAATGGCTATACTCCTCACTAACACAGGACACTGAGTATGTGCTGTCCTAAAGCACTTACAAGCTGAACAAAATTGATTTGACCCACTGCTTGAGACCTGAAGGACAATGCAATTCACAGAACTCAGCAGGCTATTTACAGAAAATGTGATAACAACCTCTCTTGCTGAACCCATAGAAAACTCCTGTGCTTAGGCCAGTGACCAAATGACAAAATAGGACTGTGTCTTTTGGCACTCTGCTGCCAAAGTAATGTCCCTGTAATCCTGATATCATCAGTAGCGTCGTTTAGAGATTGTTAAATAAATAAATATGTAAGGGAAATGAAGAAGTGGTGATAAACAGCTAACCTTTGTACTTGTGACTGCAAGCTAAAGACACGGACATTACATTTCCCCACAGGTCTCTGCATCCACCTAAGATGGGGAGATGACATTTCTGTCAGAGGTTTCCCCCTCTAAAACATTCACAGTCAGTCTCTGGCTTGAGCTGGGCCTTAAGGAAGCCCTTGAGCTGGGCCTAAAGGAAGCCCTTGAGCTGGGCCTAAAGGAAGATCAGCTGAGTTCTGCTGGTTCTTGCACGGATCAAACTCAACCAGACCCAGAGATGGCACTTTGGGCAGAGAGAACCAGGCCACATTGATTTAGAAGGACACAACAACCTGAAGGGATGCACACGCACAAATTTAAAGAGATCTTTTAAGATGGACCCCCTTTTGCCACAAAGGATGATTTATATTCCTATGGAAGAGAATGGATACTTTGTGAGTGACTTCATGTGGGCAAAAATAGCTCAGATGTTTTTCACAGACTGGTAGACTCATGTCCTGTTCTGCTATTTCTCTTCCTCTTTTTCCCCAATTATGAAGAAATAAACACCGAGTGGGAGTTGGACGACGTATGTCATGTTGTGCTTTGAAACCAATAAGTGTTACACTTTGAACTGCTTCACACTGCTTAGGCACATCCTCTAGGATGGTTTCATAAAGACATTGTGAATTTCATCAGTGCAGAAATTGCAATCCTTCCAAAATCCTTAATAGTCTCAAACTCCCATTTCATTTCAATGACAGGCATAATTCTATCTTTTCCCTGCCTCCCACAAGATACTGTAGGCATATTCAAAACCAAAACAGAAGGAAAAATCGTATTAACCAACATGTTGCCTACTTGAAATGCTGAATCAGTCTGACTGTCCACCCAACTCCAATTACTCTTCCAAAAGCCAGGAAGTGACTGGAGATGAGATTTGCTTGTTTGTGAGGTGATTTAGCATATTAACAAACAACTCAACACTGAGAGCTTGACAAAGCCCCACATTTAAACTCTGGCAGGCTAAGACTTGCTCTGTGAATCCTGGAAGAAGGGTGGCAAAAAAAGCTGAGAGGGCCTCAGGAATATAAATCAGTAGGGAAGTGGAAACGCAAGGCTGACTATGAAAAAGGCAAGAGAAGAGAACTGAACTTGGGAGGTAGAAGGGCAAAGATTATCTGTGTATAATCTGAAGACTCTTTAGTCTGCTCCAAACCCACAACATCAAACACAGCGCCTGGTGTGTAGCCACAGCTGTTGGCTTTCATTCCTTAAAAACAAATGTTTGTGTCTGACAAAGAATAAACCCCAATACAGATGAAGGCTTTTAACAACACTGGTTTTAGTATCAGTAGGTTATAAAGTGACGAGCAGCAAAAAACCATATTCTTCAAAATATGTATGACATAAAGTTCTGCAGAATCTTTAGCATGCAAGGTCTCAAAGACTCCATCTGAGAGAAAGTAAAGATTTTAGTGCTTCCATATTCTTTTCCAGAACTATGCTACATATAATCATTTCTGGAAAAAGTAGTCCTTAAGCATGTGATGAAAGTGATGAAATCGCTACAGAAAAGCTGATCATATAAACATATGGAAAACACAATTAGTAAACAACCCACAAGATGAAGATATTCCTCATTAAGCATTTGCAAAATAACTCACAAGAACAAAACTGTAAAATTTGAAGTCTGTTGTAAAACAGTATGCAAACAAAACAAAAAGATAAGCCAGCGCAGCAAATGATTTGCAAGGAACTGTTTGTTTCCAGAATATTTGCAAAATCAACTTCCTGCTTTACCCTTCTTGAAAGTTATTTCTGAACAGTATTTGAACAATTTGTAAGTAACAAGTAACAATTTGTTCTCCCTGCCTATCAGAACTTGCTTTGAACACCTTTTCTATGCTTCTGAAGGGGACGTGCCTTTCCTCAGCGACATAACAGCTGTGCTTCTGATTTTGTAGTTCCCACAGAAGAATGCAAACACACGCTTAATGAACTCCACTGAAATCAACCCAAGAACTTAAAACGAAGCATTTGCACAGTGTTGACATAATCCTGTACATCTATGTTAACCAGAACTGCCATCTAAAGCCTTCTCATTTCATAAACACCACCTACAAATCCATTAACACTTGTAAAGACATTTTATGAACAAGCAAACGGCCAAATTTTTTCTACACAGGTTAACTTGGGGACAGTCTTTGCTCTTCCATACATTTTATATTTGGAAGGAGAGGGTAGGTAATGTTAGGTTTTTTGTATTTTATCAAAACTTCAAGCAGCTTTCTGAAAAGCATTCCCTTGAGATTTGCTCAAAGTGATCCATGCTGTAATTTTTGTCTTTTGCTGGAAGTGTAATCAGCAGAAGAATTCAGTAGAGCATTTAAACGTGCATCTCTGTGAAAATGTATGATACTGTGTATGTTGCCTGTATCACACAGTGAAGACAGACTATGGTCAGTAATTTGAGAAAAAAAGAGTAAGATTATGAAAGGAGAAGACAGGGATATGAAAGGTGTGGAAGTAAATAAAAAGCATAAGGAGCACAGTAGCAGCTAGAGTAGCTGACAAAGTAAGTTGAGGGAGTTACACTTCAAGAAAGGAGGTAAGGACAGCAAAAATAATGAAATAAGAAAAGGTGGTGCAGGGCTATGAAAGACAGAGTAGGAATGGGTTAGTAAAGGAAAAGTCTCATTATCAGCAAACCCTGAAAAAATTAAATCAGGGCCACAAAAGTAATTGAAAATATCTTTGTTGTCTATTATGTAGAAGGAGTGGTGAGCTTGTGCAAACGGAGCGCCCCTCCACTGCTGTAGTTGTAAACAAAATTCCAAAATTAAGACTCTAACAGTTAAAGTCTGACACCTCACTGGCCTCTAGCAGGCTGAGGGAAATAAAGCTGCTGTTCCCTGCCATAAGCAGTTCACCATTTCTAGATGGGTTCAAGCCATGATGCACGTGTGCATTCATCTACAACCAACATGACCCATGACTTGTACCACTACCAAGTGAAAATATGACCATCACCTTTGATTTAGATGTAGCACAGCCACTGAAGGACTTTGATGACAGTGAGCTGTTTCATGGTGAGAACCTGAATCAAGTCATTACAGAAACAGCTTACCAAAGCATAACTCAGTACAGTCCTCTCTTCTCTCCCCCCTTTCTTTACATGGATATATAAACCATCAGAACAGAAGAACAAAAGGCAATGACAAAAAAAATTGGAACCATATTTCATAGCAAAACACTTCATTATTAGATGAAGCATCACCCTCCAGACAAGGACAATTCTGAATCCTCCAAAAGATGAAACGCTGTTTCGGGAACATACAGCATTGTTTTCCTTTAAAGTGATATTTAAAACAAGGAAATTAGATTTTTACAGCTCTTACTTCAGTTGAAAGAGATTCTTTTGAGATATGTGTATTGAGACCAGTTCATCCACTTTCTAAACCCACAATTTCTCACACTTGGCAAAACATCTAAGCCCCAGATCACTCAAATCTAAGATTTGAGACTTTTTCTCCAACCTCTTGGGAACAATGACCATGGCACAACAACAGATGTGGAAGAGTAGAAGATTTACGAGATGGAATTCTCAGCAAGAACATCCCTTAATCAAATTTAACACACAAGCAAGCCAAGTCCAAAAGCTGAAAACATGAACGCAGGATACTCCATCAACATCCTTCACTTGTTTGAGTTCTTTAGGACTTCTCACCCATGCTCCAGCCCCAGCAGGCTCTGTCTCATCAGGGCATTGTTATAGTGCATTACCATACACTTTGTCTCCAGATGTTTCACAGAGAATAGATGTCTCCTAGATCTACCAGCTCAAGGTATTCAGATGCCTCAATATATATCCAGGTGCCTTGCTAGGATTTCTAATGCACTTGGTTACAACTTCAGGTGAGTAACTACCCTTAAAAACTGTTTTGTGCCTTGATGTATTCCTGTCACAAGCTCAGTTTCTGCTAATGTTCAAAAGCAGGTTGCTCATGTTGTATTTTGACCAAGGCAGATAAAAAAAGGAAATAGGAATTTTTAAAGTAAGTACTTTTTTATCTAGTGAGCATCACAGAAGATAAACTTCTGAATGCTGTTTAAGCACATGCATTATGTAACAGCACACCTGATGGTTTTTGTTAGTGCCTCTGTGTTTTCTCTCCTAGCAAAAAGAAAGGGAGAGACAGTGGGAAGGGTCATTCAGTGTGACCTTCATTACAAACCCCTGACAGAGTTACCAAAAATCAGGCCTTTGTCTTTAGTTCTAACTATCAGCAACTGCTATGACAGAGTTACCACATCTCCAGTGCTTCCCTGAACAAACTGCACCATCTCTGTACACATCCATGCTTTCAATCTCAGCTAGCAGATACTGTTTGAAATCTGTGAGTTCTGGCTTTTCCAATAAGGCCTTGTACCCAGCAGCATTTGTATTTCATGACATGTTTATGGCATTTACTAGTGATACTGTGCAAGTAGACCTCTCGGAAAGAGTGACATCTAAATTAAGACATAAAGTAATAATTGATAAGGTTGAAAAAGAAGGAAATAAATTGAAACAAACAATATTGCTTATATTGCTTTTGCCACTTTACAGAAACAGAAATGGCTAAAGCAATAGAACAGCTTTATGAAGTCATCTGGCTGGAAGTACTGGGCCCGTGTGTTTGAGACCTGCATTACACCAGAGCATGAAATGCTGGAGCAGCAACCTGGGAGTTTGCATTCACCTGCTCATTATTAAACTGAATTTCTGAAGCGTCCTCAATTAGAAATGCCTGTCCCTTGGAACTACTTATGGATTCAGAGAAAATGAATTATGATTATGAGTAGCACAGAAGCAAGGAAGAACATTGAGTGGAAACAAAGGAATGGGTAAACACTGAGGGAAAAAAATATTAATATTGGAATTAACAACTTAAAGAAGAAAAAAATACTAAATGTGAAAAAGTTGTAAGCAACTCAAGAACAGAAGAAAGTAACGCTGGTGTCAATAAACAGAGCTGTCCCAACAATGATCAACACTGAGTCTGTGGAAACTGTTTCAGAATGAGGAATATCCTCCAGGACACTGAACTAATCAAAGGGCAAATCAAAGGGCACTGTATTAGACTCAGCCATCCTACACTCAGATCTTTAACTCAATGACTAATGTTAACACAGCTTTGAAATATAAAATCTGCCCTAACAAAACCAGATAAGCTAATGTAGCACTGCCTCACTCCTCAAGAACTCTTTAACTACAATTACCTCTTAGTTGCTGTTCTTAAGGAGAAGCATTTTGCATTTCAGCTAAATTTTCTTACCATCCTGCTCTTTCTAATAGCAGAAGTCCCTTACAGCACAGAAAAACATTAGAGAACTGCAGAAAGATTTCTCTGGCAAGTTCTTTTCTCTTATAAACATCACACAATTGTCTGGTTTAATCTTTTGTTAGCATTCTTTATGTAGGATTTTTTAACATGCTGCATTTGAGTAGAGGCCTTGTCAGATGAAGAACATTTTATCAGATCAAAGGAATTCTCTCCCTTCTGCTAAAAATGGCACTGTTAAATTTAGATTATGCTGTAGCAAGAATGAGGTATCTTGGAGCTAAAATTCTGAAGTGACTAATCGCTGACATTGCTTTATTGACTTATTGTGGCACACCATTTTCTAACCAAATTCAACTTAGAGAAAAATAAGAAGTATCACAAAAACTTACACCAGAAAAAAGTTCCTCACTACACTGGATCTAAATTTTTTTTGTGCCTATTAGTGTACCTAGGACAGATTCTACTAAGTATTGATACGCCATTGCCTTTAAAGTTTGTGGTTTTGGGTTATGTCTAGACTTTAAAACATAAAACACCTTCTAAGACATGAGTTCAAATAAGTACTTTTAGGACTTTGAAGGAAAATTTTATTGTGTAACATTGTATTTGTTCTGATTTTTGCTCCTGTCAACATCCCTTCCCTGAATATTCCTCTTTGTAGAATTTGTCCCTTCCCTGTGCCTTATCAGCCTCCCTTGCTGTGTGTACAATTTCTGCACTGTATATTATGTGATTCTTCAAGGATCAGAGTATTTGTAAGGTTTTTCATTCCTAACACATCTTCCTGTCCCTTCACTTTTCTAGGCCTGGACTTACTATCTAGTATACTTGCTCTTTGCTGATTATAGAACTGTGCAATCCTAAATTAACCTACCTTACAAACTCAGTACTTTTAAGATTCCCTTTGCTCAATTTAAATTTTAATAACTTTAATAAAAGTGTTACTTTTTGACAATGAGCTTTTAGGGTTTTGAAACCCACTTTCTATTCATGTGGATTTTACACTGCAATCACAAACTACCAAATATTCATTTCATTTTCTACAGCCAGATGGAGTTGTTTCCCATGTACTTATTTAATGAATTTCACTCTTAATTAGAATAGTTTGCCAGTGGTGATCAATAAACATTTTGGATATTTACAGAGTAAGTATCAAGAAGAACAGCCACAGACTAAAAGGACAGAGCGGGAGAAAAATCTATAAGATTTTATTTGTTTAATTAGCAATGGTGTCATAATCTTCACAGAACATGAATGTTTCTAGTACCTAGTAATTTGCTCCCCCTCACCCCTCCCAGTCCCTATCTCAGTGTCACAAAGATCACTTCAGGTAAAATCCCAGTCAAAGGAATTTTTAAAAAAATTTTTAAACTAGAGATGTGTATGGACTTGTGTTTTGGGAGGAGCTCAGAAACCAAATCAAGGTTACAGGCAAGTATAAACCCTAGGTTTGTGGTAAGAAACCTCTCAATTCAAAAGGCTCCAGATGTAGCATGCAATCAGAAATGTGCCTGGCATCCAGATTTCACGTTCTGTAATAGTTCCTTTTTTGTGGAACAATCAAAATTCTGAAGGAACAATGAGGCAGGGAGTGTAACAGGTGCCTGGATAAACAGGATGTAAAGTGCAAGGGCTGCAGGAGCCTTGATGCGCTCAAGGAGGAACTCGGTGGGCACACACAGATGGAGTGCACTGCACTGGCTGAGGGGACTGGGCAGCACTGCACATGTCCTGTCCCACAGCCTGTCCCAGTGACACACCTGGGGCTGTCCCAGTGACACACCTGGCACTGTCCCAGTGACACACCTGGCACTGTCCCAGTGACACACCTGGCACTGTCCCAGTGACACACCTGGCACTGTCCCAGTGACACACCTGGCACTGTCCCAGTGACACACCTGGCACTGTCCCAGTGACACACCTGGCACTGTCCCAGTGACACACCTGGCACTGTCCCAGTGACACACCTGGCACTGTCCCAGTGACACACCTGGCACTGTCCCAGTGACACACCTGGCACTGTCCCAGTGACACACCTGGCACTGTCCCAGTGACACACCTGGCACTGTCCCAGTGACACACCTGGCACTGTCCCAGTGACACACCTGGCACTGTCCCAGTGACACACCTGGCACTGTCCCAGTGACACACCTGGCACTGTCCCAGTGACACACCTGGCACTGTCCCAGTGACACACCTGGCACTGTCCCAGTGACACACCTGGCACTGTCCCAGTGACACACCTGGCACTGTCCCAGTGACACACCTGGCACTGTCCCAGTGACACACCTGGCACTGTCCCAGTGACACACCTGGCACTGTCCCAGTGACACACCTGGCACTGTCCCAGTGACACACCTGGCACTGTCCCAGTGACACACCTGGCACTGTCCCAGTGACACACCTGGCACTGTGCCACTGACACACCTGGCACTGTCCCAGTGATACACCTGGCACTGTCCCAGTGACACACCTGGGGCTGTGCCACTGGCCCACCTGGGGCTGTGCCACTGGCCCACCTGGGGCTGTGCCACTGGCCCACCTGGGGCTGTGCCACTGGCCCACCTGGGGCTGTGCCACTGGCCCACCTGGGGCTGTGCCACTGGCCCACCTGGGGCTGTGCCACTGGCCCACCTGGGGCTGTGCCACTGGCCCACCTGGGGCTGTGCCACTGGCCCACCTGGGGCTGTGCCACTGGCCCACCTGGGGCTGTGCCACTGGCCCACCTGGGGCTGTGCCACTGGCCCACCTGGGGCTGTGCCACTGGCCCACCTGGGGCTGTGCCACTGGCCCACCTGGGGCTGTGCCACTGGCCCACCTGGGGCTGTGCCACTGGCCCACCTGGGGCTGTGCCACTGGCCCACCTGGGGCTGTGCCACTGGCCCACCTGGGGCTGTGCCACTGGCCCACCTGGGGCTGTGCCACTGACACACCTGGGGCTGTCCGTGCTGACCACTTCCACAGATCCTGACCCAGCCCCAGCACACGGCCAGCACAGCAACCATTGTTCTGGCCAGCACGGCAAACATGGGGAAACTCCCAAGCAGGACGAGGACAAGAGCAGTCCTTACTGTAGCTGTCAAAGAACTTTGGGTGGATTTAAAATTATTGGTGTCAGTAAATGGTCCAATCCCTAATTCCTGTTTGCTTAAGTGCCTTTTATAAATGACCAGTTGTTTTACTACTAATGACTGAAGCCTCTGGACAAATGTTATGCCTCTGAATGCCTCTGAATGTGACAGGAAACTGCAGGATTGGACACCACAAATAAATGTAATACCTACAAACATTATGAACTGTGAATTTTCTGCACTGGCAGCACTCAAGGCACAGGACATATAATGAGTAGGTCTGGTTTTGTCCTTGCAGAAGAAACCCACAAAACCACTGAAATTTCAGAGGAATTATCCAATAGGAAATTTTTTATTCTAATAAACAATAGGCTAATTCATAGAGGAAAAGTTCTTTCATTTCTTCAGCCACTCAAAATAATACACGTGGAGGTTTTTTCTCATGAGAAGCTCAGGAAGACTGAGCTATTAACAACATTAGGACTCAATATTCTTAAAGCTATCACCCACAGTTTAGAATCATGTCCTTATGCTCAATTAGCAATTCACAATTCCTAAATAAAGATAAGCAATTTAATCCTGCATTACATTCCCAGATTTTCATATCCATTCTGATTGATACTTCTTGTAAATGCTTTGTCCCCAATTTATACACTACATCCCCTTTAACCTGGCTTTTTATATGGTGTTTCATACAAAAATAAATCATCAGTGGAATTAGCTATCTAGTATCACAATGGCATTAAAATCACAAAAGAAATGAGGAACTCTGGGAAAGCAGAAGGAAAAAAAAAAACCACACTTCCACACTTTCTCCTACTTCTCAACATTAACACGAAACTTCACTTTGAAAATAAGCTGCCACTCACAGACATGAAACTTGTGAGTTCATTAAGTGTGGTATAATTGTTCATTCCCTCAATGCACTTGGTTGCCTGAAGCCCATTTCTTTGCAAAAGATGCAAGAAAAGAATTGCATTAATTTCAAGAAATCAGCAGAAAATTAGACACATTTGTATTTTTGCACATGAATTCCAGAGTCATGTCCAACAAGATGAAAGAAACAGATCTTTTGAGAGAAAAGGGATTAAAGGAGTAACTTATACATAACAATATAATGAAGTCACCAAGCAAACTACTTAAAAATAGTAATTCTGTAGCTAAAGCTCTTCCTTCTCAAACCATTTATAAGGTTCTGTGCTGCTGACACCAGGCTTTGGTTCCTCTCCAAGTGGAGAGGAGTGAGCAGGAGGAGCAGAGCAGCGCTGCGGGGACCCTCCCTGCCCACAGCTGGGGCCATGGCGCTGCACCTGTGGGGGACACCAGGGAGCTCACCAGCACAGAGCGGCAAAAGGAAGCTCAAACCTGCTTCAGCTCAAGGAACACAGATCTGATTTCCAAAGCACTGGTTCTACCAAGGGATTTCCTACTTCACAGCACATAAACCTTCAACTGAGCACTTGACTTTTTTCTTCCACTGAAACTCAGTGTACTGAAATTCAATCCATGTGGAGTACAAAGTAAGTAGTTTTTAATCACTATTGTAAATAATAAAATTTACTAGTTATTTCAATACACATTTTTAATACAAATAATTCTAATCACCCCTGTAATAATCTAAAACTGAAGCAACTACATCAGCAGTTCAATCATCCCACACTCTTCTGAGATAAGCCTTAGTGTCTGTGACAACTCAAAGCTGTAAATCCGAGCTGTCACTATGATAGCTGCTGGCCTCGAGACCTCAAATATTCAGTGGCACCTGCTGTGCATTATCCCTTCACACTGCAGGTGAGGGACTCGGGAATGGACAGCATTTGTGACTCTAATCCCTACCTAGATTTGTTTCTTCAACAACAGCTATTTCATTTAGCATTGGCACCACAATCACCTTTCATTGCAGAACAGTAACTTGAATAAGTTTTATAAATTAGAACATGAAGTGAGATAACAACTCTGAAAATGCCATGCCCCCTCGGAAATCAGGAAATGTTAACACAGGGTGTACAAAGCAGATTTGAAGGAGACTGTTCTTGGTAAACGAACAGACATGAACAGTAAATACCGCTGTAGTTATTTGGGCCATATTCCTCTTGGCTAAATTTAAAGAGGCAGCTATAAAGATCTGAGAGTGTCACACTCATTGGCAACCAACCTAATTCTAGTAAGAATTATTAGGGCTAGGTAGTAACAAAGGAGGTATCTGTTCCAGTCTCAATTTGCAAGTAGCCTTTCTGTAAACAAGTAAGAAAAAAGCTTTCCCCTTCCTTTTTCATGCATTTGAAAGCTATAATAATTTAGCTCTTCTAAAGTTCCTTGTACAGTCACTTTAATTTCTCTCACTCAATTATCTCTAATTTCAGAAACTTGAATGTAATTTAATTATCATTAATAGTATTTTCAAATTAACATAATTCCTTTCCAATCCTAAGTAATCAGACACAGCTATTTCTTCCTAAGCCATCCATAATGGCATCTGAAATGTTCTTCATACCTTTCTTCCCTGTCAGTGTTAAAGGGGACATTGGCATCTCTCTCCCTCAATGCTGCAGTATCTCAAAACCCTATTTACAAGTAAAATTCTTAAAACTGGGGTTTTGCCCCAAAATAAGGTCAGTGATACCAAACAAGCATTGTAAATTTTCAGGATAGCATCTTAACATAAAATAGAAGAACAGTAATATTTTCCCAGTTTCCACATAAAATTCACTTTCTCCTATCCATCCAAATAAATAATTTTACAATGGTCTATGACTTTCATGTTTTATCCCAATATGCCCCAAGATTCACACTCTAAATGACTGTGGGTTTCCCAAGACCTTTCTTGGCAGTATCCCATCCTCAGGACAACTTTCCTTTCTCCCAGTAAATTCAAAAAACCTCATCAAAGTCAGATTAACATTTCCAGATTTTCAGTCTTGTTTTGCTTTGCTTTCTAAAGTATTTCTTTCCTTAGACACCTTTACCTCTATGACTAAAGTAACCTCTTTGATTTTTTTTTTCACAAGAAGAATGTTAGCTTCTCAAATGGTATGTAACATTATACAGCATTCCTCCTGGATTTATTGCAGAAATAGGACCTGCAAGCCTTGCTGGGTATGTTTAGGGTGTTTTGTGGACTGCATAAGTCTTCAGGAGTCACAATTTGAGTGATGCTTCCCAGGAGCTCAATGTCTAACTACACCATGGCACTCCATAAGGAGGTAAGAGGACACAGATCTGGGGCTCCCTTTGAAAAGCACAATTCAGGGTACCTTAAATGATATTGTCATGCTACAATCTATGTGAAAGCTTTCAAATCTTTCCTGTAGAAAGATCTGACAGGGGATAATTAAAAGCCCTCACTGACTGACTGGGTTTTGTTTGGCTGCTTGTTTTTGCTGTTGTTGTTGTGGAGGCTTGTTTGTTTATTGTTGTGGTGGTGGGTTGGCTTTATTTTAGAGTTTTAAGCCTTTTCCTGAAATTATTTTAAACACACTCCAAGTGACTCACTCACAGAGTGTGTTTAAATTTCTCAGCCAGCTCCCAGAGGCTGCCCTTTGCAGAGCTGACACATTCTGTGATCTTAGCAGGTCTTCATTTCACATTTCTTCACATTTGTACCAGTTTTGCAATAAGGCACTGTCAGACAAATTAATTTCATGTCATTACTTTACATACTGCCTGGGAAATGATGGTAACATTTTAGAACACAATTCAAGTCTATTTTCATTAAGAGACAATGCTCTATATTCAAAAATCCAGTCAAAAGAATCCAGTTGAAAATTCCAAAATAAGAGTGCAAAAGGGAAAATGCTGTATTTCTAACTCAAACATAGGAAATAGTGTAAAAAAACCCAAAATGTTATGATCCATCAGAATTGTCTGTAGTGATTACCAGGAAATTAAGCAAATACTAAGTTATGGGAGCTGGACTCAATTATCCTTGTGGGTCCCTTCCAACTCAGCATATTCTGGGATTCTGCGTTTCTGTAAACTAAAAGCTGCAGTTTTCTCCTTCACAATACACAGTATCTTACATCTTAAAAATAAATGGCATTATTGTAAATTTAAAAGTCTAATCTATTTAAGCAGACAGATAAAGAAAAGAAACAGGAAGAAATTTCCATAAAACTCACTGGGAAACTTTAAAAATATTTTTTAAATGACACTTGGGCCAAAGGGAAAAGAAAAGCAGCAAATCTTACTCTGAAGATGAAGGCATGGAGAAGAAACTCTAAATCAGGTATCTAAGCTCCTTCTGCTCTCTAAGCACTGAAGAGGGAGAAAGTGTGGCAGACAGGGCAGTGTGAGCTACAGGTTTCCGTGATTACAGCCCTGGAGAGAACTGTGGCTGGCTCAGAACTCCCAGCTGACAAACACTCCCCTGGAGGCCTCTCCTGTAGCACAGCGCTGGAAGCTACAGATGTGCAGGCAAAGAACCCTTCCAAAGAGTCCACTGCTGGGCTGCTCCTATTCCCATTACCTTGAAGAGCATTAGCATTTTGCTAAAGAGCATCAGCACAGCTGAGGTCAAGCACTTTCCAAACCCCAGCTTTACATGGTACTCCTGACATATTTTTGAAAGCACAGCTTCTGTTTGCCATACACCTTCAGAGAAAAAACACTCCAGTTTACGCTTCATGATAGCCCTCCACTGGTACAGAGCAGAATTCAGAACTGTTTTCAGCACAGCAGCAGGCTACTTATGCTTTGATAATTCCTCTTCAAAGATTTTCCTTTACAAAGCATGTCATACAAACATAGACAGCCAGTACTCGTTTCTCAAGCTGAGTAACTGAGAGCTGAGGTAAATCCCCCGGCAGAATGTCACTACAAGTTATTATGTTGTAGGTGCTTTATTTTTTGAGAGCTGTGCTTGACTGAAACAGAGCTGAAAACAATCAGGGATCCATATATTACACTGCAGTCTGAAAGCCTCTTTGGGGCACGTGAGAACTTGAAACAACTCTTGGCTGGCCTGACCTACATTCTGATTCAAGGGGCTCCAGGCAGTAACCAGGAAGCAGAAAATTTGGGGGGAATATAGCACGCCCAAAGTAGTCCTTCCTTCGGCATTGCAATACTGTGCAGGCGCTCACACTTTGCACACAGTCAATACCACTGAAGTATGTCATAAATAATTCCCAGCTGAAGGGTTACCTGTGCCAAGCAGTCTTGGAATTGTGGCAGTATTGCTTCCTAGAAGTATATACCCTATAAATACTCAGGTCACTACCTACCTTTCTTTTTTTAAAAGGATTTTTCAAATTAGAGCAGAATAGCTGGTCTTTATGCTCACACAGTTATTCTGGCATAATACCTTCTTCCTTTTGTATTTTAACGAAACTAATAAAATGATGTAAAATAAACCAAACTCTGCCAGACAGATCCAATCATGTTTTTGTCCTCTTGAAATCTGCATTCCTCAAGCATGCAGATCTAGAGCACCAGGGTTCAAGGGAATGGACTAGTGTCTATGTGTGAGGTACACCATCCTCAGAAGTGGAAGTAGACTGAAGTAAACTTACCTAGACTTATCTTGTGTAAGAGAATTTTTGCACATAATGACTGGATGAGGTCCACAAGATTTAACATAAAGTTCTTCTGAAATAGGAAATTTCACAATCCCATTATTACAGATCCTATCAATATTCCTAACCCTGTCCACGACTGCTGTGATGTCCCCCCGCCTCTGGCTGCTATCTCACTGCTATGCTGTTCTAAAGAACACACTGCTTACCTGGATAGCTGAATCTTTTTTGTTCAATGTTGTCCTTTGGCTATTTTGCACCTCCTGCTCATCAGCTGTGCCACAATTTGATTTGTCTGCCTTTGAGCTGCACCCCCCTATGAGCACACCTCAGGCAACTGCTCTGCAGCACCTGGGCAGGTTCCTTTCTCCATTTGCTTTCATTTCCTTTGACATGAATAGCCCTGGTTACCACAGGCCAACTTACCAAGTCATAAGCTGCTTTTCAGGCCTAAGGAAAGTGGTTAAGGTGCTGTACAACAAACCCACCATGACCATATCTACATCTGGCTTTACACGCTTATTCTAAAATTAAGTGTCTATGAACACTTAATTGAAACACTTTGAACTGAAAAACACAGTATATGCTCCCACACTTCAGTAATAAAATATACAGCAGCCTATAAAGAGAATTCTACTAATTGATAAGCATGCATTAGAATGAAAAACAAAGCTCAGTTCGCATTTACCAGCTTCTAACATCTGAAAATTTCAGCAAAGCAAGCAAACCAAATTTCTCTCTCTGTTGAAGAGATTTGAAATACATTGTTTTCTGGAAGTCCACCTTTTTGCAATTAAATTTCCAGCATATACTGGATAACTGTGTCATGTTCATAGAGCATAGACACATATTCTGCTGTGGGGCTCCTAATCACTGTGTTTTCTTCACCCACTCAACCCAATTGGAAAAGTGGTTGTCAAATGCACACAGTTACATCACAAATAGACATTGACGGATTGATATGCATCAGATATAATGCCTCCTTAATTTTTATCACCTCCATAAAATGTTCTGGACTTCTGTGTTCATTTGAGGACCATTATCGAAAATGACTTATACCTCATCTTCTGCATAAAGATTTATTTAATTCATCCATTAACAAAGGTAGCAGTTGTATCATGTTTTCACCATTAATGAAACTGTTTTCTTGGCTTCCAGGTCAGTACCTGCATACTAGTACTTGCTTCCAAATTCAAGTTGTGTAAAAAAAATATTTTCTACTATTCTGTTAATTCCAGGCTTATTTGGAGAGGTTTAAACACTAGGAAAGGAGAGGTCACTAGTACCCAAGCAGAGTGCACATTACTTGCTTTGAAATAACTTCTGTCAGTGCTATGTAGGTCTTTACACATGCAATCAACAGAATGAGAAACAGAAATCCTTGAAGGTCTCCCAAAGCTCAGACACTCCACATGTAGCAGATTTTTGAAGGCAACCAGGCTGTTCACATTCACTTGGATATTTCACATTTTTCTCTACTAATGCTCCCTTTTTGGCACTCCTGCTACTTCTGTGGAATTGATTTTGAGCCAGCTCAACAATCGACACCACTTTGCTCCCAAAGGAAATACTCCATTATCATTTCCCTGGCATAAGTTACGACAAATAAAGAACCTGTTGAAGGGTGACCACGACACATGGTTTTGTTATTAAGAGTCAGCACACCCCTCCAAACCTGTTGAGAAGAGCAGACAGGTAATGGAGCTGCTTATGCTGCTGAACAATCTCACAGCAATTTTCAGCCCACCACTTATTTCCCACTTTCTTGTCTTCAACAGAAGAAAAAAACACCCTGGTCACAGGACTCAAGCAGCAGATTAACAGGGTTTCATTTCAAGATTTAAAAAACCTTTTCTGTGCTTAACATACATAAGACCCTCTGCTTGCTAGTAACTGGAAAACAATTAAGGTTCTCCTTTAAATATTAAAAAACCACAAAAAAAAAACCAAAACAAAAAAAAAAAAAACAACAAAACAAAACCAAAACCAAAAAAACCCCAAAACAAACCAAGAGCCCAACAGCAAGAGAAACATAAGACTGAACATTAAAGTATTAAATTTCTCTTAAACCCTTTGGAACAAACCTGAAAGGTGACAATTATTTTGACCTACACAGAGAGATATGTGCACAATTCTATTTGATTTAGTTTCTATTATTTTCTATTTCATTTTCTATTTTATTCTATTTATACCCAGGAAACTGGTGCTTCAATGGCAGTGGCTCTGATTACCTGCTCTGCTCCTTTGTGTCACAGGCCATCATCTGACACGGGAGAAAGGTCACAATTCACTACTAAAACAGCACTTTTTTTGCAGACCACTGGAGCCAGGTCTCCTGTGGTACTCAGAGATGTTATACAAATGAATGCACACATACCAAGAAAGTCATTCTTGCTTCAAGGCACTTCAGATCCTGCAGACTTCATGCAGTGCTCAAGTCTCAATTCCTAGCAGCGACTGCAGCGTAGCTAAAGCACCAGGCCCTTCTGTCAGACATACCACACATGGAAGGGAGTTCTGGGAGAGCTGGCAGGGGGGCAGAAATCCCCAGCTGCCAGAGACTGAGCCACCAAAGGCACTTGTCACCACAGCTGCATCTAAACCACAAGTCTGCTGCTGGCATGCAGTTTGTTCCCAATTCCTCAGTGATGTTACTATGGGAAGTTTCGTAGTGGGAGCTCCTTATAGCTGATGCATATTTCAGAAAGACAAAGTAGGAACAAAGCAAAGAAACTGACAAGAATTATAGGAAACCATATCAGCACATTGTGTCCCATTTACTGTTCTACTGAAGAATCCCAATAGAGATGAGGCACTTCTTATAGACAGCAACCAGGCAAGATTAGCAGCACATCACTGATTTACACTGTGCTTCATGTTCTTAACTATTTAACTATTGAACATTTTTTCCATTTAATAAAATATACTAAAGCTTTACACAACTGCAGTGACATAAGAAAAATGTCTGCTAGTCAAAACATTTGCAAATGCTTCTGAAATACAACCTAGATTTACATCTTGATACAGCTCTAAATCCTACAGTTAAAAGTTCAGCAACAAAAATGCATATGTTTGGCCCAAAAGCCCACTGCCCTACCCCAAATACACAAGAGCTGCTGGCTTGCTGCCAGAGAGAATACAGTAGCAATAGTGACATAGACTGGATTACCCTACAAAGAGAGCCAGATAACTAAATGCAGAAATTTGTGTAAAGCTTAATATGTACACTGACTGCTTCTGCTTTCACACACACCACAAAACCTGTGTAGGCTGTAACACAGCCTCCAAGGTTTCACAAAAACATTTTAGTATAATGGTAGCTAGGAAAATTGACCCAATTATGGAGTAGTCCTTGTCTGAAAGGCAGCAGTGTTACTGGAATCACCATTTGTCTCAGGGAAATGAAATGGTAGGAACTGACACAAAACACTTAGCATATGAGAAGTTGTAGTCAATATTAATCATTTTGCCACTATTAATGATGGCAAAGAAGAGTGCTCAGCCTCTCTTCCTCTCCAGTGTATTTCTGTTTCAATATACATATATCAATATTAATTTCCCCTGCAGAGTTACTGTCATATCAAATGAGCAAACACATGCTATGTCTTTTTATGCCCTTGATTTTTCAGATTAATTAATTCAGATCACTAATAATATATTTTAAAGTCATCACAATTAAAAAGATGTTCTGTAAGTCCGCACGAAGTTAAAATAATGCACAAACTCACATATTGGGTATATGTTCCTGTTCCCTCCCACAAGAGTTTTCCAATTTTCCCTTTCAGATTTTCCATTGAAAAACCCATCAAAGACTAAACATTGAAGCTTCACAAGGTACTATTACAGTACTAGAAAGAATGCAAATACTATTTGCCCATCTATTTCACTCTAAACACAGTATTTAATTCATGGTGATAAGTTGGTTCTGCAGATGGGCATCCTCAAAATGTCATCTTCTTCAAGACAGGTATGCTTTAGACCAGTCAAGCACATTGACAGTACCTTTGTAACAACAATTCCATACAAGAAAACCTATTTTTAAACTCAGGGGATGAATCACAGTTTCAAATTAATTTCAGATACCTCTTTTCTTCTCATAATTTCGATTTCATATTGGATCTCAATTGAAACACTCATGATTTCCGTAAGCCATCGCATCAGCCAACACATTTTAAGGAAGCTATTACCACTCCAAGAAGTACAGTGCCTTTTAAAACAAAGACCACACAAAGCAATTACTGCTCATGTCTGTATTTGCAAATCCTGTGGCCTAGCAGTAGCAGACTTACAAAATGAAACAGCAGCACCCAGAATTTAATGTCCATGTTAGATCCATTTGAGAGCACCTTTACTTAGATTAGCCCTTCCCTCCTGCCATGGTCTGACTGCTCCTTTGAGTGTGTGAACTGTGCTTCTGGAGTACATCCTCAAGCTCAGTCCAATTCAAAAGGAACTCAGTTTGTCTCTACAAACACTAGAGGATGTGAGCCAAAGCACAGTAAGTGATGATGATCTGCTTCAAAAGCACACTTCTGAATCAAAGAAAAGCACTAAAGGAGATGTGGCCATTGAAGTCAATGGGACCTCTGCCATTCCTTTCAGTGAGATAAAACTTACTTGATCCTTCCCTCCCTTTGTGTATTTTTATCTCTGATCTTTCAATTTAGGTTTAGTAAGAGGTGAAGAGTAAAACAGAATTGATAAATACAGTGGAAGAATAGCATGTTAAATAAAAGGAAATTTTGCTGGTGTGGTTATTCAGATTGCTTTCATTTTACTCTGGCTTTTCTCACTCTCACAATCACGCATGTAGAACCAAATCAAAAGGGTAAAGCTGGTGATACTTCCATGGCTGGGCTTAGAAGCTCGCTATAGGATCATACTGCTGTGCCCAAGCTGATTACTCCTGGAGGCACTGGGGTTCTCCAGAGGCTGAACAGCCAGCTCCCATTCAGCTAATTTCAAGCATTAAAGAAAATGCCTATGATGGCAAAGGTAACATCTGTCAGCTCTTTAAGATCCTTTGGTCCCAAGTACTTTCCTCAAAAACGCCTCCCTCCACTCTTGCTGATATGGAGGGGAAATAAAAGCAAGTGCAGGTGAGGTACCATCAAAGGTACTACAGAGCCCTGAATCAATATGAAAATCTAGTCATCCTAGCAGTGCTGTTTAAAAACATCACACTCAGAAATGAGAAGAGTTTTTTATTTTGTATTCTGCCTTTCTATAATCTCCTGTAGAAGAACTTTCATAAATTATGTATTTTTTTTCTTGAAACTGCTGAAGCTATTTATCTTGTGATTTATCACTTACATAGAAATTATGAGATGATTAGGCATACTTATAGTCCACCACAGAGATAACACACCAAATCCAAACATATATTAGGAAGATGGTGTGTATGACATCAAACGAAGACACTTAATAACCCTTAATAAGCCATAAAGCAAGCAACAAAATGCTGAGCAGACTACAAACACAAAACCAATCTTTGAACCTAGTAGTTCCTTACACATCTCTTCCATGAGTCAGATACCACCTCCCCCACATGAAGTCCCAGAACTGCTACCACTTCTTTATAAGAGAAAGATGACTCCTGCATGTCTACCGTTTCTGAAAGCATACTCAGTACAAACTGCACTCCCAGACATTGTCAGGTATGGGAGAACAAAGTGAAGTGAGCTGCTTTTTTTTGCCCTGGTCTTTAATAAAAGTGTCATGACTTCACAATGTCTACATAGGCTTGTTGTCGGTTTTACTCCTGGGGATAAGGCATCTGCAGCCTTGAAAATTGGGAAGATTTTGTTTTGAAGAAGTAAAAGATTTGTTTTCCAAGAAAGAGGAACCTCTAACTGTGTAAAGACCATGCCTAACAAAGCTGAAAGTGTCAGAACTCTGTAGTACTCCTCCAGCCAAGACTGATCGCTGAGGATAGGTTACTGATGTTTACAAGAACATTTGAACAACTCTAATCCAGATTACACACCAGCTCTCAGCCAGTATGTGTTTCTGACAGCTTTTCCTAGACTGCCTGTGGCACCTGAGAGTTTTTACATTTTCAGCAAATGGGGAAGAGTTAGCAGCACTCCTAAGACTATAAAGGACTCTCACATCTCAAGACTTCTTAAGACACTCATGATTTCAAGAGCCCTTTGGAAGCAGCATTTAACAGTCACAAGGTCTTTGGTTTCTTTGCCATTTCCAGCAGTGTAGATGTAGAAATGCTGAAAGGACCTGGCACTTGCAGAACATACCTGTGTTACCAGAACTGCTTGGGCAGCACCTCAGGGCTTCCCGCAGAAGGTGTGATGTGGGCCAACACCCAACACTGCCATTTTAATCCACATGCCACCGTCCTAGAGCAGTCAGCTGATGTAATGAGACATCTGGAGTCACGTCTGCCTCTTATTTCTTATTTATCCAGCAGGCCCAAAGGAGGGCCTTCCTTCTGCTCTGCTGCATGCCTTGTAGGGCACACAGCAAAGTGTCCTGAGGGCAGAGTACTCACAACCAGCCTGCCTGAGGGTAAAGAGCAGCAGGAGGTACACAGATCCTGTAATGCCTCTGGTGCACTCCTACTCAGTTTTGTTGGAAATGGCAGTGGATGGCAGGAGTATTAAAGCTGTACAGAGCTGCAAAACTGCAGTATCTCATTGACAAACTGACCCTCTGAAAAGCAAGAAGTACAGTATACAATAAAACCAGATTTCTGGTTTGAGACGAAGGAAATGTCATGCTACAATGAACAGCCTTCAAAACAAAACAAAAAAAGGCACTACCTATGAACTTCTGACACATGAAAATTTTCATCTGAAAACATAATGCCCCTAAAGAGTTTTGTATTCATTACAGAACTTAGATCTTATTCTCTTTCAGAAAATTGAGCAAACCACAGACAACATTTTTCAGATGGCAACATATACATTCAGCAGAATCTGAGTCCAAATGATTTTAAATATTGGAATGGAGGACTGGGGCAGCCACACAAACTCTGTGGAACCCTACAAGGAGCCAGGTGTTTCATTTCCTTAGTAGCTGCAAGGCCTGGATGCCAAGGCCAGCAGAGAAACCATAGTCCCTGTTCAGTTGTTTAATACATGAAGGGGACTACACGACTTTCAGCTGCTGGCTTGTGCTTCTCATTGTAACTAACAGAGCCCTGCCTACACACTTAGTGTCCAAATGTAACTAAAATGTACTCTAATATTAACATGCTCTTATATCATTCTTTTAAGACCACTGTATGGATTAAATACGCTGACTGACTTTCCAGATTCAAAATACGTGGAGTACTTAGCAATACTTAGAATATGACTATAAAGAATTCACAAATACCTGTACCTATTTATGCTCTTTAAGCGTTGGTATAAAACTGACCAGCTATTCTAATATTACCTGTGGTAGCTGTAGGCTTTTACTAACATAACTCTTTCCTGTTTGAAATTCTAACCTGTCCCATTGGAAATTTTAACCTAAAAATGTCCCAAAGGATTTAGGATTGAAACAGCTTATGATATCTTTAAGCGCCTCTCGCCCTTTCTGTATTTGCTGCACCCTCAGGCTCCTGCCAGAGCTACAGGGTATTACATGTTGCTGTAGGTGATGTACTGAACACACGACCAGCTGAGCTACAGAGCTCACAACAAGGGCTCCTTCCACACTTGAGGAGAGCCAAGCAGAAAAATTCCACCATCTATCTTACTGTGTAGAGCATCTAATTACTCTGAAATGGTAAACTAAGATAAGGTTTGACCAAATATAGATTATACATTCACAAAGGAATGTGGAATTCTTAGTTGCTGATAATTTTTGAGTACAAATGTCTGTAGAAGAGCTAAAGGAAAAGACTGCAGGAGATTACTAAAATTGAATTCTTTCAGCTGGAAAAAAAGAAAATTCCTAAGTCACTGGATGAATAAGACAGTCAAAGAATATAAGACCTAAACTACGCTGTTGACCTAGATCTACAAATCCCAAGAGCTGAGATTCTGGCCTCACTGAAACTTTAGGGGTCAGTAAGTGCTGACTTGCAACAGACCAGGGTTCCTCCTGTGACGCACTGGCAGCACTTCCACTCTGTCTGCAGTTTGGAACGCTGATGTACCACTCCTGCAGGTGTACAGGATGGGCTCTAGGAAATGCACCTGTAAGGATCTGTGGGGATGATGCACAGATGCCCCACACACTTGTTTCACTTTCCACGGTAGCTCAGCAGGCACTGATTGCATCGTCCCTGTGCCTGAGCTCCTCTGCCAGCGGCTCATCCATCTCACTCCTGCTATGCTCAACAAGGAGCACAGGTAATTACAGCAACAACTAGAGTCATAAGGAAGACAGTAATGCTACATATGGACTCTTCATTATATTATCACATCCCATTTCCTTCTAATATTCCACAGCCATCAAGCACATAATAAAAATAAAGGAGAATGGGCCAGATCCCCACAAGGATTTAGATAGGATTTAAGCGTTTCTCTGATCAAAAGTAGAAATTAGTTGTCTCTTCCTCCTTTTCTCAGATCCAAAGAAGTAGCCTCATGCTTTCAGGATGCCTAAACTCAAATGTTGCCACTCCCTTTAAGGGCTTTGCACATGCATTAAAATCTCCCTGGACAGTTCTGCTCCCATCCAAGCTTGGAAGCCTCAACAACCTGAGCGCTGAGCAGTTCCCACTGATTTTATGGATGACTGATAGAAGTTTGAGGCTTTATGCATTAGCAGATCCTGTAGCAAAGCACTGACCACCCCATTGTTTTTCTTTTCTAACAAGCAGAGAGGAATCCTGCACTGTCTCAGGCTTTTACCCCAGCCAAACACAACTTTAAAATATACAGCTGCTTTCTTTGGCTTCCACAAAGCACGTAAGGACTTTTTCCTATTCCACATCAGTTTTCAGGTTAATGGTTCAGGCTTCCCCTAGTAGGTACCTTGACACAATTTCCCACAGAGAAAAGAAATGCAAATGTCTCTTTTCAGCCCTGCTGTGACTTACAAAGATACATAAAAGCTAACTAATTCAACATTATCTGCATTGTTCTACTCTAAAGTGTAAGGAAGGGAATTTTATTTACACATTTCTGTGCTAGAAGATTCTCAGACATATTTCTCTTTGTGATCTGAACTACTGCACTTCCAAGGAGGGTTAAACCCACCCCTGAGTCCCAGGCACTCCCTGAAGCTCAGCTCCTGATATTTTGTGATGCCCAAGCAGCTCCATACTGAGCCTGCTCACCCTGTGCAGCCTCTGTGCAGCTCATGAGTCCCTGGAGGTTGTGGCCCTGCTCAGGGAATCGAGATGTGTGCTGCAGATCCTGGACTTTACACCCCAAGGACCAGGAGCCTCAAACGCAGACACCACAGTACTCCAGACCTTTTGTCATGGTTTGAGAGGAAGTGAGTTTTTTGGGATGCTGTGGTCAAACCAATAGGTGCTCAGATTTGAATACTGGCACCTGGTGTGGCCACTGAGGACATGGATATGCCTCTGAGAACACAGGGGGTTAAAAGCAGAGAACTGCCAGGAAAACTGTCTCTTGGGTTCTGTCTGTGAAAGAGGTCAGAGCTCCCCTGCCCTTATACCTCTAAGACAAATCAACCCAAAACACAAGTAAATATTATTTCAGTTGTAATTTCTTGCTAGTTGTTTATAGTATGGAGCCACTGTGATCTGTCTTCAAATTTTATATCACATAAACTATTAGATAGTATTAAAAAGTTATGAAATAGCCAACTGCTAATGATCACTTTGGAAAGCTTCATCATGTGCTAAAATCTCAAATTAGCAAACAATTGCTCTCTTTGTCTCATTATAGAAACAACCTTTGCTGTTCACAAAGTTCATGTGGATTACAGGGAGAAGGAAGAGGGTATCGTTTCCAGGTATCCTTTACATAATGAAAAATAATTTTGTAGTACTAAGTAAACAACTAAGCCACACATTAATAATATGTTAAAGTGCCAAAAATTGTCAGTGTGCAAACAGTACAGTAGAACTGAACAATGACAGCTTTGTGAATTCCTGGGATACTTCCTAAAGGATGTGAGAATGAATATTTTAAAAGTGCTCAGTGAATCATCACCTCTGATTACATGAGATGAATCAGAAGACACATCTAAACAGACTGCATTACAATTTATAACTTACACAGACTTTTTGTGATTTAAATTTTCAGCACACTGAAAAGAAAACCTTTAAAACAAAGCAGTTCTGCAACATCCCCAAATGTGGAGAGTCTGTTTTGCTGCTCTGCCAAGTAGCTTGCTTGTCCTTCAGTACCAAAACCAGGAACAGCACAGAGACCAGAGACAGGAAAGGCAGGATTTTTACCTAGTTCTGACTGAATGCTCATATGGTCTTCTTCTGTTTAACAGTGGGAGGAGGCAGAAACAGAACCTACAACAGATTGAAGCACTTGCACAAGTGTAACTTGTACAAACACAACCTAGAAACCCCTTGATATCTATGAATTATTATTATTAGACATTTCTTACTCATCCTTTATTATTGCTTTATAGCTCTGAATCTCTTCTAGACATTTAAACCAGAAATTAAGCCTTTAAAATGAAAGACACTGATGTCAGGAAAACAGCTCCAAAGCCAGGGTCAGATCCTTAGCTGGAATAAACTAAAATCTCTTACCTTTGCCAGCACTACCTATGCATTTACATCTGCTGAGATGCTACTCTAGAACTCTCCCCTCATCATTCCCTGCTGTGAAAATGCACTGTGCCTTCCTTGTGGCCAGAGTGACGATTCCCACCTTCTCCTTTGCAGCCAGAAACCAGACCCTCACTAGAATTCTTGAAACCAACTCCTTTGGTTTGATCCAGGTTCCTGGCAGCAGAAGTAGCAGCTGGATTGAACAACTGGGCAAGCTGGGCAGAGGGTGTGAGATTCAGGTCTCCAAGAAAGAGTGAGGTGAATACATGCTGAAATGGGATGTACCAAAGTTCTGATATACACTTGACAGGAATCTTTAGCCCAAGTACTTTCCTCTTCTGTTCTGGACTTGGCATAAAGAAACATAAATGTTCATTATGGCCATGAAGGATCTCCCTGGAAGGGCTCAGAGCTTGCTGAGTCTGGGGGGAGCCAAGTGGTCCCTGTTCCTGCCCCTCTGTGGCTGAGAGCTCTGGGCTCTGGACCTTGCTCACCTGCAGTGCCCTCACCTGGCTTCACTCACCTCCTTCTTGACCCAGCTCCTGGGTCAGCCTGGTTGTTTGGGCCCCAGCAGCCCCAGCACTCCCTGGTGCATGCTCAGCACTCTGTGCATCCCTGGGTACTGCCTCCTTGCTCACTCCTTCTCCTCTCACCTTCCACTCCACACATTTTCCCCCAGTCCCTCCCCAGCCTCCTGGAGGGAGCCAGACCCATCATTTCTCCTGCTGGCATTAAAGATCTGGCCCATTATAACTGAACTGGCCATTGTCATGTTTGACCCACTCTGTCACCCCTGGGGACAGCAGCAGTGCAGTGCCAGGGGAGCTGTTCCTGACTCAGAGCACAGTGACACCCCCAGCCTGTCCTGTGGGCTGCAGAGCCAGCACCAGCTGAACCGTGACATGCCAAAACTTGAAATAGAAAGGCCTTGGTGTGACCTGGGGGGGTCACACCCTCCCAGTGCCCATGGGGCAAACCGTAACACAAGACCCCAACCCAAGCCAACTCCCCAGTTCCTTTGGGATTTGCTCCCATCTCCTCCTCCCTAAAGGACCCTGTTCCTCTTGGCTGGCTGCCCTCCCACACAGCATCCTTCATAAGGGATGCAAGGACCCCTAAGGTGTCAGCCCTCACCCTCTTCTGCTGTGCCCTGCTGCTGTGCTGGGACTCCTCTGGATCCCTGTTTCTCCTGGCAACACCATCAGCTCCCTGCCATGGGGACAGCCTGATCACACCCTCTCTCTGCTCTGCTGTGTACTAACCACCAGGCTGAAAAACCAATTGCTGTGTCTCAGTAATTGCCTGCAAGTTACTCTGCAGTCTGAAGAGCCCACTATATTTTGTTTTAATTAATTTCTTCCTATTACTATTACTTTTACCTCCTCAAATCACTTCCTGTAATTTCTTCTATCAGTTTAATGAAGATGTTTTTAATAGACATTGCACTGGTGTGCCATAACAGACCTCCAGAACACAGATATGTTTGCCAAGCTTCATTGCTTCTGCCTATATGCTGCACTGCTGCTGCTCCTCTGAAGCCTAACAGGAGCTTTTCCCATGTAAGACATTCTTAAGCAGGCCATTTGTGAATTAAAATGGTCAGTAGTAAACCTTTTAAGTTCCCACTTATAATAATTGCTTCTTGCTACTAGCCCAATTGAAATCAATATGATAATAACTAATTTAATTTGTATTGAAGTAGAAGCTGCCTTTCATTCATCTGTAATGAAAATATGGGGGGGAGGGCAGACACAGGGGAAGGAATTCTTTGAATAGATCACATTTCTTTTCATGAAAATATCCCACCTCTGTTGTGACCAGGACCATGATCACGTAATGAAAGCCACGACATATTGCAGGCTCATTTGGCAGTCATTACTGCAGCCTTTGCACAAAGAAAATGATGTCTTAAAGTTAATGGTAAGTTACAGGCCAAAACTGCCCCAGAACCACACTGAACTAGGTGACAATGCCTCTCAAGGTCCTTCAAGGACATGCTGCAAAAGGGAGCTTCAGAGCAGGAAAGGAAAGTTCCTTTCCAGGTAACAAAGGTCCCTCAAGTTCTCATGAGCACAATGGCCCTGACATACATTTTCATGAGAAAACACCACTTTCAATAATGCCATAAAGGCCTTTGCCAAACTTAAGCTAAGGTTGATTTTTTGACTTTTGATTAAGTATAATCAAACAATTTGCATTCAAAGAACTGAAATGCTGATGATAATCTCAACAGAACATCAAAATAGCAACCGCTGAGGTTGCTGCAGCCAGTGGAAATGTAATTAGCAGTCTCCAAACACCATACAGTCTGTACAGGAGTTTCTTTACCACTTTGCTTGGTATGGAAAATGTTCAGTTCTGAGAGGAGAAAAATTAACCAGCAGATCACTTCCAGCTGGCAGCAGCTTGTTTTCAAGAAACTCATACCAGAGCCCCCAGTATTAACTGCCTTGAGGCTTGCATATCAATCACTGGCAATATTTCTATTTAAAATAATATGCAACAGATAATCTACTTTTCATAGCTTGGCACCAGTAGCACTTTGTCTTTCAGACTGAAATAACATTCTTGGAGTTATTTAAAGCACACATTTTGGGGACAACCACAAACAGTTGCTAGGGAAACAGCAAGGTAAGAAAATGGATTGCTATCATGAGGCTAATAAGTCACATCCACATTTATTTCCTTTCCTTTCCTTTCTGTCCCCAAAGGAAAACCCTTTCCTTTCCTTTCCTTTCCCAAAGGAAAATTGTGTTCCTATGTAGAGTTATGAACATGTGCTTCTAATAAACTTAAGTCTCTCAGAACTGCTGGGAAGCATCTTTAGGTTTTAAGGCATTATGAGGTGTCAGAGAGAAGGTGGTGAGGAGAAGGTTTGGCTGTGAATCTGAACTGTGCTGTGACCCTGTACAGCAAAGAAAATTACAGCTTAACTTGCTGATGGCGTATTTAAACTTGCACCAACTGCACGAGAATGTTATGGAACAGTGCCAGGAACTGAGATTTTCAATGGAGCAGGGCAGTTAAGTGAGTAAAAAGTGGATTTTGATTTTTGAAAAGACCTACATTTCATTACCATTTTTTCAATTTATCTCTATTCTTACCCATTACTGAGCACCCCAAATTAATCTGTAAACTTGTAGTATTACTGAGGAATGGAATCAGCACAGTAAAAATCTTGGAACTGCACAGAAACGCCCAATCGCCTGCTACATTAACATTTGCCTGTATTTCCGCACGTGAAACTAAAAATATTACATATTATTTATTTTACTTTTTCAGTGCATTCATACTTTTCAGTAACAAAGAGCAGGGGTTATGTAGCCTATGCCCTCACCAGTTGTCTGAATCTATTAAAGTAATTCTGACACATCTGTGTCTAATGTGTTAAGTATTTCCATCACAATGGACAGCTTGTCCAAGCAACCTATTTTCATGATTTCTGCTACAAATAGTTAATAATACCTCACTTTTTATTTTTCCCAGTGAAACTCAAGGTTATTTCTACTTACCAGCTAATCATGGATAAAGAAAATAGGCTAAATTATATGAAATTATAACACAGGTTATTGATCCCAGACCTTCTTTGGCACATATCTCTTTGTCATAACTTTTTGTCCTGTAATTTCAATGCTAAACTCTTTTCTTTTTGCATTGCTGATTTTAACATGACAATGTACAGCTTCAGATTGAAAAATTCTCCTAAGCACTAAGGGAAAAAATATCAACTTTGCTTTGTGTAAGGATAGATGCTTTAAAGTAAAAGAACATCAGACTAAAGCTGAAAGTAACGAGTAAATTAAAGTCTGTATGTCAGAGTCAGAAACATGTCTGAAGAAGCTTGTAAGACATTCTTTCAAAAGAGCTGTGCTCTAATGTGATGCCATCCCTTCAAGGGGGCTCTGCCCCTCCATGTGCCATACATGTCACTGCCACCTCCCAGCACAGGACAGACCATGAGTGTTCCTCACTGGGGGTGAACACATCCCCAGGGAATGCAGCACTGTGCATGCTGCAGACATAACTGCACATCACAGCACATCCTGCAACAGCACAGAAACACACCTTACACTGACACTATTGTATCCTTGGTGCTCTTCTCAGCATTAAAAAAAAATAAAATATATATTATTTGGAATCCATTTAGAACTATTCAATGTTTCCCAAAAATGTAGGGATTCTGAATAAAGCCGAAGTCATGAATCTGTCCCAGACTGCCTTTTTAAAACTCAGGCAATATTACTCAGGCGTCTTATAAGATAGCTGAGGAAAGTAATTGCTGCCTCCACTCATGCATCTCAAATAAAAAAAAAAGTTGCTGACTGCATATGAAATTCCCTCTTATTCTTACTTTGTTGAAGACACATCTGAAAGCTTGTCCTTTCTGTCACAGACATTTTTTTGCCATCTTCTTCAATATGACAGTGTCAACAAATCTCTATTAGGACAGAAAAAGAGCAAATATACAACCTGGACAAAAACCTTAGAAAACTATCTGTAGGCTACAGCTCAAAGGGCAGGAAGAGTAGAAGTGTCATTAAAAATCCTCTGCGGGGCTGGCTTGCACAGTCCTCTGGAGGAAGAAGGGAATAGTCTGAGAAGTATGCCAAAAAGGATTTATTGTGAGGCAGGATGGAAGAGGATGGTGCAGAAGAAATGTAAAGCTTGAAAGATACAAGCAGAGCATTTTTTATTCAGTGTACAAATTCTTTTCTCAGCCTGTAATTTAGCCCAACTTCCACCAGCAATTACCTGTGAAACCTAAGAATCAAGTGTCCTCTGTAGCCCTGGAATTGCTGCAGGCAAACAGTAAGCCCCAACACCACCATCTCAGCATGCAGAGAACACAGGCCTGTAAGGGAGAGCCAAAGCTTTGCCCTTGGGACCACAGGGGTCTGAAAAATTCAACCCTAGTGTGATGGGCTTTTCTCAGCTTTTTCTTGAAAAAGTTATAAGGAAACCAAAAATATTTTAATAAAAGTTACTACAGTTACAACAATGAATGCTAAACCAGTAGGAGCCATTAAGATCAAGGCTGCCTATAGTATTTGTGCCTCATATCCACTGTGAGACTGCATATTTATTGCGGGTTGGATACCTCAGTGTCTGTCCCAGATTCTGTCACACACAGCCACCAGCACTGATCTCCTGAGCAGTGAACGGGGCACCTGTGCTGCAGAAATAACCTGCTGTGACGGGGCTGACTGCAGGGATCAGACTGCAAATGGAGAACGGCAGAAATCGTTATCCTCATTATGGAAGTTTCTCGCTTCTGAGTATTTGGAGAGACAGGAAAGGTACCTGGGAGAGAGAGAAAAATCTGCAAGTCAGAAAAGCCCCAGGTGTTCAACGAACCTTTTCTGTGGCTCTCAATTCTGGTATCAGTCACAAAACAGCTGGCACAGGGGGTTGACTTAACCAATGTTTAGTTCAATAGGGTGTTGCTTTAGCTATATTTCACACCAACATCTTTTACATTCACTTCTGTCAAGATTCCAATAAACTGATTTAAAGGATTCTCAGTGGTGTCTTCACGCTAAGCTTCCCTCCTGTATTTCTTAGAATATTAATTAGCAGCTGCATGCACTGGTAAGACTGAAAACAAGTTTGGAACTACTAGATAGAAGGAGCAACTGTTTTGAATTACTTGCTTGGGTTTTACAAATCAGCTTTTATCCACTGCAATCAATTGTCCACTGAATGTGATCCATGTCCACTGTACAGTATGAAGTGCTTTTATTGCAATTCACTGCATTGCTCCTATGTTTGAATTTTATGGGAGGCTCAGCTGGAAGATTTGGAAGAAGAGTATTCTGCAGTCAAAATACATTGCTCTAAATACTAGTGATCCTTTAAACCACACATGACCAATTTTGCAAATCCCTTAATCCCCTCCTCTGTACTAGGTTAGTACATGCTGTCTGACACTGTCCCGCTGTTTGCAAAAATGAGTATGGATGAATGTGAGCACTAACTCTATCCATTACCACTTCTGGGTCAGAAAGATTTATACACAAACAACACCAGTGAGAAATTCTATTCCACAAATTTGAAACAGAAATAAATCATAAGCTTAGACACAAGGAAGCAGACATAATTCAGAGCACTAGCCATGACATGGGAACAAGATCATGGAGTAAGATTACAATCCAAGAAAGATCCATTCTACCTGATTCACAGGAGAATGCTATGGCATGTATTTATGCTCTATGTTAAGAGATTTGGATCAAGCCAGTAAGCCTCTGTTCTGTTTTGGGTTTAACTTTACCAAAAATAAAGGCTTTGAAAATCAGACTTTAGAGCATAGTAGGTTTTCAAAACTGAGATTTTTTTTTTTTGGGTGCGTGGGGGGAATCAATAGGTGGTTATTTGGGATTTTTTTGTTTGTTTGTTTGTTTGGGTTTTTTTTGTTTTTTTAAGAAATGAAAGCCTAAATCTAAACCATTCCAAGAAATACTTGGCCAGCAGTTGCACCTCCATAGGTGGACAATAATTTTCTGAGGACCATAAACTGGAGGGTACTGAGAAACTAATACTCAGATCCTTTAAAGAATACAGGAGTACTTGAAACACAAAGAAAATAATGCAGAACTAAATACAACTCAGGTCTTGCAAGTCTAAGGAAAATTTCAAAGTATGGAGAAGCAGCCCTAAGAAAATCAAAAACTGCATTATGAAGAAAATGCTGAAAATCAGCTCTGTGGAAAAGGAGAAAAAAGGATAGGTATTTTACAGGGAAGAGTAGTAAAAAGCCATGTGAGAAGGAAGCGTGGCTCATGCAATAGGTCCCCTTGAGATGTCTGTGATTTGTTTAATGGTGTGCTCCATGGGCTTCCCTGCCTCCCTGATTCCACTCACAGAACCAGGGTCATTTCCTGCTGGGGCTGGTGCAACGCTGCCTCTGCCCCTGGCCTTTGGCAGCTCCAGCACTGCTTCTCAGTGGCGAGTGGCTTTCTATTCTTATATTCTTATTCGTGCATTAAATTGATGTTTAAGAAAGCTGTGAGGGTATTTTAGAGTAAGAGGCACTGTCATTTAAGTCTAGTGTTTTAATGTCAATTTTATGTTTGCTCTGCTGTCATTTCCCAAAGTTATTCATATTTTTATACCAGATGGACTCCATGTTTGTAACCTCTGGATGTCTCTGGGCCTTGCTGCATCAGGCTGCAGACAAATATAGCGGAAATTTAGTCTTTGATACACAGATTGTATCAAATCAGATGCTATGAAGTATCACATAAATACCCAACATTCATTGAGTTCTCGTGTCTATAAGAAAAAAATGACCACAGAAAACCACAACAAAACACAAAAAACCCTCCAAAAATCCAACACCACCCCAAACCCCAAAATAACTGGAGCTAAAAATAAAAAGTGAAAAATTAAACAGTGGATGAAAACATTTCAAAGGAAATTATTCCACACATAGGGAGTTTTGTCAGCTATTTTAAGAATTAAAAAGACACAAGTTTCTCTGCTTACAAACAGAAAATATGAAAAAAAAAATTTGTATCTCACAGAAAAGGAATTTCTGATCTTATTAGCTATAGAAATATTATTTTGAAGATCATAACTTATTTACAAGTACAGCAGAGTGGAAACAGTAAAGATGTGTACATGCAAAAATATTTTTTTTCCAAAACAGGTGGGAAAAAAACCTACCAGAAAGCCTTGTATTTTCTTCTTGCAGCTAGAAATGTAAGAATTTATCTATAGTGCATATACAAGAAAAACTTAGCAAAAGAAAATCACAATACATGGATATTAAAATGACATGGATAAATCATAATGACATGGATATTAAAAAAAAGGAATGTTAATCTATTAAACATGGAAAATAAATTCTTATTCATTTGCCTCAACTTTAAGCCCTGTTAGGATTTTTGACAATGTTCTGACATTTATGTTCAAGAACTGCCAATGTCCCAGTATCCACTCCAATGGGCCTGAGGAGTCACCTCAGAAGAAGAGTTCCATGGCATTTATGCAAGACTTCATTCACCTGGAGCCACTTTCACCTCCTGATCCACACCCTGGGCCTTTAATCAGCCACGGAAGATCACTGAGAAACCCCAAAGCCAGCTTGTAAATACTGAGCAAGGAGGGCAAAATGAGAACTTCCCACTTCCCTGCAAGTAGGTCAGCCCCAAACAGCAGTGAAGGAATTGTAGATAGAGCTCTCTTGAAACAGCCACTGCCACTCACTTTTGTCATGTAAAATATCAGCAGCAGGCTTCAAGCCTCTTAAATTATTTTATACTCAGTTGAAAGCCTGGGAATTTTGATAATGCTTTAAAGAGCACAAAAGGTTCCCCGTTTCTCTCTTCAGTGCCTCAGTTCTACAGATACAGAGTGGGTGGAGAGTATTTAAGCACTTAGCACTAGCTTAGGGCTTTCAAGAGAGAAATATTAATTAAAATACAGCTAATAAAGCTATCTCAGGTTTGGCTTTTAAGCAGGTCCACTTTTCAAAGTGTCCTAAGTCTGGCCTAAAAGCATGTTGGACACACAAAGCTTTGACTGCTCAGGCTTTAATCATGAGTGTGGACTTCTTATGGAGATACTGCTAAGTGCATCTGATACTTTAATTTCCAATTTTTCCTCCCTTCATTACCTTTAGACTGGTTTTGTATTTGAAAAGCCCTAGCATAGCTTTAAAGAGTAAGGACAAATGTCCTGTAAAGTTTCAAGACAACTGGTCAAGGGTCCTCAAAATGTTAACTATTTTTTCCATTTTGAAAATTTTAGTCTGTAATGGACTTGTGTATCTTTATTGCAGAAAAGCTTTGATTCAGCATTGTGGGACAAATGGGAGAAAACTTCACCATAACAGGTAAATACAGAGGCACCCAAATCAAGCATGTGAAGACATTTGCATGACACTCTAATTTCAGCTGATTGCATGCCATGACAGGCTTCTGCACAGGAACCAATGTGAGAAGGGATTATTTTCCTCCAGTGTATGTGCCCCTTTTCATGCATACAGGACAGGCACAAAAGGTGGATGGGCTATGAAAACTTCTACTGTTTATTTTCTTTCCTTGCCCAAAACATCATTAAAAATACAAAGAGTTTTTCTCCTCTTTTTGTATGTATTGTTATGGGACATCAATTTAGTAGGCTGTTTGCACAAAAAGCTAGGAACTGTTGGAAAAAATAAAGCAGCACCACCATTCTGGAACTCTGCATGATATTCACACAGAGGGGTCAAAACAGTATAGAATAGAATGAAACATCCCATAAAACTGTATAGTTCAATAATAATGTGCCTGGAATTTCTTTCATGGAATAGCACTTACTAAAAGCAAAACAGAAGCAGAATCTGAAACTGGATGCATGTATACAGAACAAAACTTTTCCAGTGCAAGGATTTTTAATTATATGTATTTTCAACTGGATTTAATATCTAGACATATGAAATAACAATGTTCTTTGTGCGTTTAAATGCATCTTGCTGCTTAGTTAATGACAGGGAACAGTATAATACTGCTCCTGCCTGTCTGCCATAGAAACCAACTTCTTAAGTGCAAAGGCTTTTCCAGAAAATCAAATTACTGCAATGTTGCATTTCCTAAACTATAATATATAATCTATTTCTTATTATCATTTTACAAGTTACTAATACTAATTTTAAAAAACAACTTTTGCTTTTTAGCTTATAATAATAATTTATTTTGATGCATTTTCATTTCAATAAAAAGATTTGAAAACAAGATAGAAATTGAGTCTTCCTACCTAAAACATTATCTAGCTAGTAGTGAAAAATTTCCTGCTCTACTTGTGTCTATAAAACCATTTAAAAATATATTTCCCCCAGAAGCAGGTAGCTAACAAGTGCAAGAGAAACACACTTTGTTATAAATAATTTTATTTCAAAATGAAAATAGTCTGCTGTTCCCACTTACAATTTTTCTCTTGTAATTTCACCTAATAAACCTCCTCATTACAATGTCTTTCACTTCTACTATTTGAAGTAATTTCTCCTAGTAATTCTATGACTATAATTATATTTTATCCCAAGATAATGCTAGCATGAGGAATACAACCTCCTTTAATAACCATTTCCAGTAATTACACCGTATGCTTTAAGAATACTGAAACACACCCTTCATTCTCACTGAAATGAATGGAACAGAAAGCTCATGAAGAAGGGCTGGTTTAAAAAATACCTAAAAAGCCTGGAGCACACTCTTAGTCCAGTGGCTGCTGAGTGTACTGGGTAAGCAGGTTAAATAAATAACCCAGGAGCACAGCTCCATGTGAGCCCTGCAGCTCAGCACCAGCATTCCAACATCCCTGGGGATGTGTTGATTCCCAGAGCACCTGTGCTGCCTGTGTCTCAGCCCAGCAGGGCTCACTAAACCTGGTGGCATTCCTTTCATTGCCTCCTAGGGAGAATACTGGAGAGAAACAGTTAAATATTCACTAAAACACCCCTAAGTAGCTGTTCCTTACTCTTTTTCTAGAAAGAGTAAAAAGGCAGATTTCTGAAGGTCTTGGTATTTTACCTAAGAGGTCAATTTTTACAGTCTCATGTCAAGTATTAAAACCCAAGCACAGAGCACAGGCTTACCAAGCAATCCCACAGAAAGCACAGGTCTTCAAAAAAGTAGTAGCTTCTGAACTTTCCACTCAAGCAATAAGAATAAAAAGAAGCTACACCATCTGCTCCCATAACATGCTTCTTCTCTATTAACAGAGTCAACATTAAACCTTTTTAGAGGAAATCTGTATTTAGTAGAATTGCCATCACCCCAAATATGTTCACCATGAAATGTGAGCTGTTATGATCATAAATATATCACTCCTACGACTGTAGAAGAACATTTTCACTTAAAGCAAGAAAGAGCACTGGGGATCATGCTCTGAATATTCCTGTGGTCCCTTTCATTCCTGCAGTAAGAAGAGTGTGGGAACACTGAAAACCTGTGTAAGTTGCAGCACGGTGATTTTCTCCACTGCTTCAATTCCTCTGCAAGGCACATACCTGGATGCATGTTAAAATTCTGGAAAATACTGATCATTTTGGTGAACTGTCAAAATTCAGGAGAAACTCCTGTAAGATGTAGGACATACAAAGAATCTCTATTCTTTTAATTCTTAACTGATAGAAGCATGACTCAGTTTATGGTGTTGTGGCCTTTTACCCACCCCAAACCACAGGTTCACTAATGTATTACCATTCATTGAAAGTACAGTGGTGTTAAATGGAAGGAGAATCACCTTTGGACCATGTGAAGATGAATACAGGTAGCCATAAGTCAGGAAGAGCTGGCATCTACCTTCTAGATGCTGTCTGATCTGGTTACTGAATAGAGCACAGGAGATGGCTTTTTAGTATCATCTCCCCTCTCAGGGTAGCACCAACCAGTCTCTTTCTTAGGGGTCAGTAAGGAAATGAAAAGTCTCTACTCATGCCTACAGACTCTATCTGTGGTTCCTAAGGTAGTTTTTTCTCAGTCTTCTGCTGCTTCTTGTCTTGTCTTAGCTCTCCTAAAGCTTCCTGTATTTCTCTGTGAAGGCAAGCCCTCATAACTGCATCCCCTCCTGCTGCCAGTCCCCAAGGACACTTATGTTTGCCTTCTCTGGTAGGTGCTCCCCTTTGCAGGCAGCTCCTCCAGCAGCACCCTGCCGGTTCTGGGAGAATATCCCATCTCTGCCTCTTCCCACCAACATGGACCTCAGCTGCACAGCTCTGAATCACAGAATAGCCTGGGTTGGAAGGAACCATGACAAATCAACTGGCAAAGGGCAGCCTAGATGAGGTTATCTAGCACTGAGACAGTCCTGCTGTCCTCAGTCTATCACTCAGCACCTGCAGGACTGCTCCTACATGGACGCATCATTCACGTGTATAAGATCAAACTCCACACAAGCATGCCCAATACTGAAGGCTCCTGTCCCCATAACACTCTTAAAGTCCTTTAGAACTACTGGGTCTGTTCTGATTCATTCTGCATTTTTAAAGTTTTTTTAGTCAATGAACATGTTCCCTGAAAATTTCATTAGGCCACAAATCAGCTCTCCTCTGCTGCCTGATGACAGCTGCTACTTCTGTTCTGTTTCCACTGAATTCCTTTGGGACAGCACTTTGGCTCTACTTCAGGCCCACACTCCCTGGTTCTCAACAGTTTCTGGATCAGGACACCTCCAGCTCACTGCCCTCCCACCACTGCTCCTTACACCTCATATTTCTTCTCTTTCCTGATACAGCTGCTGTTCCAGCCTTCTCCTTAGCAGCAGTTTTCTATCTTGGGGCTTTACATTCATTCACCTCTTGTTCAGCTCCTCAGATAGGAGAGTCATAAAGCATCTTCTCTGTCCTTCTCAGCAGCTCACTGGATGTTTTTTAAATCTTCCAGACACCTTCTGGTTTGAGTGTGTGGGGTGAGAAGTTCTGGAATGATGGTACCCCAGACTGTGCATGTCCTTCCCTCATCCCTTTCTCCTCTTTGCCACCTATTTTTCCTTTGTAGCAAGAACTGAGTGCTCCAGTATGCACTGTGTTTCCACTTCTGAATGTTGAGTAAGATCTTTTACTCTTGAACGCAATGGGAATTGCTTGGGGGAGGTCTGAGTGTGACAGTGAGAGACACACATTGGTCGACTGTCTGCCTACAAGTGAAGGTGAAAAGGCCTCACCAATAAGAGAGAGTTTATCTTTTTTTGCAGAATGGCTGAAGACTTACAGTTGTGACATCCCACTCCATTACTGGTAGTCTTCCATCTCTGCAGGCTCTTATTAAATCATAAATTAATAATTAGGTTTCTTCAATTGCCCTTTCTGGAGCTGCAGTTTTATTAGGATGAAAACAGATCCTCTTATTTTGGGTCCCTAAGAACTCACATTCCCTACCATTATTCCTCAACCTGGCCCTGAAATATTCAGGCAGCCTTTTTGCATATGATTACTCCATCTTTGACACTCTTTTGTTATATACATGACTGGATATAAATGATGGCATTTCTATCTGGATATTGAGATTTCTGGGATAAAGGGCACATACTAATTCACAGACAGGAACTCACTGCAAATCATACTCTTTTTTTTTTTTTACCAGTTGAGAAAACAGCCTTATGTATTTGAAATTTGTCCAGTTTATAAACTATGACATGTGTACTTACAAAGATAAAATTATTTAATTACTAGGTTATCAAGCTGACTCGCACGTAGGAAAATCTTTGCCTACTCTTCAATGATAAGTAGAAGAAATACATACTTTGTTCAATTTATACAGAGTTTTGTTTTGGCTTAAATCTTGAAATGACTATGCTGTGAATGGATAATCATTCTGTAATATGTGAAAGCTACATGAAATAAACTGCATTAAATTACTGAAGTGCTTTAATTTGATACCTTGTCATATCATGGCTGCAAAACCCATTTTAAGAAGCTGCTGATCACACTCAGAAACATTGCCTCCTGCACATCAGGAAACATCACTTATGTCCCACTGACATCTTCCCACACCAATCTGCTAATTATATGAAAAACAGCAAAATAGAAGTATTTCTCTACTATCTGCAAAAATCCCCTGTTGTAATCGACATGAGAACAAGACAGTGAAAGGCATCTGACAACCTTTAATACACCTCCCAGCCACTGACAGGCAATCCCACTAATAACCACTTAAACACTTGGAAACTGCTTCTGAAGACTCCCACCACTTTTCATCAATCACTTACCACTAAGCAGTGATCACTGTAGCCCTACGTAGCTAATTATCTTCTATTTGCATCTAAGACTAAACTTTTAAAAACAATTTATTAGACTGATTATGGAACAGATAGTGATCTTATTAATACTGCCCAAATGAACATTTGTCCCCATTAATTCTACCACAGGAAACAAACAAGCAAGCAAAGCCCAAGACCCTTCCAAGCAGACAGACACGCTCATTACCCCTCATCTATTACTGTGACTGCAGCAGTTCCCTGCAGTGGTGAGCAGTACAGCCAGCCCCAACCTGTTACTGGTCAGGCAGGCAGCAGGTCCTGCCTTGACACTGTCAGCCAAATGCAGCAGTTGCCACAAGGAAGGTAAATGAGCATAAAATGCTACTAATGGCAGGCATGAGCCGTCACAGCTTTTCCTTCTGGATGAAAGGCAGATTCTCCTGACTTTGCTGAAAGTGAAAAATAAAGATGGATCTCCAAAGCACAAAAGATTAATGACACAGCTATTTATAAGGGGAAAAATAATCTATTCCCCAGAGAACAGATCCAGAACAGCTTTATAAACACCAAGTCAAAAAACTTTTCTATATAAGGACATACTAGAAATATATTTGAATACTAGGTTCTGAGAAAATAAAGACCTGAATCAAAGAGATCTGGGTTGCAGGCATTGGGAAAAGAAAGGATAAGACCATGCTACCTGTGAGAGGATCCTTTCAAGGATTTGTAATCATCTAGTGCTATGGTTGGTTATGACAGCAATGGTTCTACACAAATGCTGAAATCCATCAACTGCAAAAAAAAACGTACAAACCGTGACTGGCAGAACTATAATGCAGGATGAGGTATACAAAACATCATACATAACAGCAATTTCTGGGCTTTTTTTACAACAGTTTGTAGTAAGCTCTGAGTTCCAGTTTGTTTTTTATTTACTTAGTAAAAAAAGGCTTATAAGATATTACCAGGGGTATGGAGGGGTTAGAGAAAAAGGATCCCACACACAGAACATGAAAAGATTAATTTAAAATGCCTGTATGAAAATTAGGTACCTGTAACAGACTTCAGTTCTTAGGTCACTGACATTGACAGGATACCCCTGATGAACAACAGGTCATGAAGATCACATTGATTTTTGCTAGGCATGCTTACAGCAACAACAACTGCCATGGCACCTGTGGAGCCTGGAGAGCAGAGCACAGGCTGATTGAAAGAAAGGCTGGCTTTATACGTAGGAACACGCAGTTCTCATTACTCCTCATCTACCACTTGTAGTTAAAATGGGATTGAAATACAAAAGAACAGTGATTCTTGGTCCATAATAGTTGCAAGAAAGCAAGAAAGTCACACAGTCTTAAGATATTATATGCAGACCTCAAAGTGACAAAGTCAGTATTGATGTAATCTGTGGCTGAAGGAATTACAGATTTGCAACAGCACATACAGATAAAGAATGGTAAAGGAGAAAGCAATAGGACTTTCAAAAGATGCCTGAGTCTGTGAACATGGCCCATGGTTCCAAACAGTAACTTCCTCCAGATCTCCCCTAGATACAGGGACTCTCCTCCACAAGGGTATGCATTTATGAACACTTAAACCAAATTTCTTCTGCTTCCAGAGGGAGGGAGATTTTGCCGAAATGGAAACAGACTGAGCAAGTGACTTTTACTACACAACTGCAGCTTACAAGATAGATTTAAAAGTTAGATTTAAAAGTCAGGATGTCTTTACAAGACACCCAAAAGCAGCTGAGTGTTCCTGGAAAGCTACTCAGTAGATCAACTACATGTACTTGGAATGGTGTTATAACAATTTGTAAAAATTGTGTAAAATTTGTGTAAAAATTGTTAAGAATTGACTGGAATAGAACAGTGATAACTGCATTACATCTCTGTTTTTACCATGCATTACAACTTGACAGTGTAAAGCTTTGTGCTGCTGAGCAGGTGGCACTTTGACATCATCCTTATTACGAACTAAAATTCTGTTTTAAAGAGCAGACATTTATTGTGTTGTCTTCATAGGCTACTATGAAAATCCACAAACGCCCTCTCTGTGCCAGAGCGACAGCCCTTCCTCAAACCCTGATTCAGAACAACCACAGCCTTGTAAGGCAACACTGAGGAACAGTGAAGCAATTGCTCCAAGTGATGTAAGTGCTATGTACTGAAGTAAGAACTGCATCAATTCAACCTAGTTAAAACCACCATAAAAAAATATTATTATTATCCTTAAATATTATTTAAGGATCCTCATATTAAACTTATTCCATCTAACTTCTCTTATGTATTATTGTTGGTTTCCAAGGCAAGTGTGGCATTACTGTTCCATCATTTAAACCCAGGTCCAAAGAAAAACCTTGTGACCTTTATAATTTGGTACTAGTACCAGAGCAGTTTTATTTGCAGCAGAAATTCTAGACTGAGATTGCCCTCTTTTCATGATGAATCTTCTCATTTTTTAAATTTTGTTTTTCTTTTCTAGAATATTTAAGGATATGCTGACAGTGCCTATACATTTCCCTAAAGGTTTGGCTTGAAACGTTTTGCATTCCATCTCTATTGAAATGATTTACTGTCAAAATCAAAACAACCACAGCCCCAATGTGGTGCTGCAGCCTAATAATTCTTTCACAAAGAAAATGTAATGTCTCTCTGCTTATATCCAACGTGACAATCAAAATACTTTCAAGATGATTTATGTATATAATATACATCAATATGCAGAATGTCTCTTTAAATTAATTTCTTGTGACTCAATATTCTGTTCTAAATATTTTAATTTGGGGAACATTTTAGTTGGTTCAGTAGAAGTCAAGATACGATTTAGCACTGGTCTGAATGTTTATCATGCAAACATAACTGCACTGATACATCCTGAAACTCTGAACGCCTGTTATAACTTGGGTGATTGCAACGCCTTTTCTAGGGCACTTGGTATCCAGCAGTTGTTGATGGACTACATTTGGACAGCTCTCACTGTATTATTTTAAGACAATTCAACTGTCAATTTTTAGACTGTCACAGAGTCAAGCTTTACTGCAAATTGTTAAAGAGAGTCTCTTCTAGCAGAGGGTTAGGGATTTTTTAACTATCTTACTATTTTACACAGTTTTACATTTACTTCCTAGTGAAATAATAATCCATGCTATTTTTCATGTTGTTGTAATCAAAAATACTTTAAAGTAATGTTGACTTAAAGCGCTGTCAAATTACCAAGTCCATAGCTAGTCAGAATATAGATTGGCTTTTCTAATGTGCTGTAGCTGATACTCCATTACTTGATGAAATGCAAATAGAACCAGGAAAAGAGGCAGCCAAGGCTTATTATTCCATGCTGAAATTTTTCTCAGCTCCGCAAAAATCAACAGAGATGCTGATACTGATACTGATTTCACTGGGACCAATGTTTTTCTCCTAGGAAGCAACTGTGATGACTACTTGGGTATCTTGTAGTCATATTTTTCACACTTTGTATTTCACACTCCATAAAACCTCATTTAAGAGCTCTCCATCCTTGCAGCAGTCAGGAAC
>NW_005054488.1:627454-639759 GCF_000277835.1 Geospiza fortis | reverse complement strand
CTCAGAGCCTCTGTGGCCAGGCAGAGGCTGGGGACAGCCCGCCAAGGCTGGAGGGCAGGAGGAGCCCCGGAGCCCCACCCTGAGCACAGACAGGGCACAGACGGGGTGTGCAGCAGCACCAGGGTAAGGCCACTGCTCTTTGCCTTATGAGGGGCAAAAACCTCCCTGGGCAATAACAGAACTAAGCAGAGGCAAGATGCTGCCATGGGTAATGCAAGGAAAAAGCAAAGTTGTTTGGCATAAAGGAACCATGGCAGAAGGATTTTTGCATAAACAGGAATCACGGTAAGGAAGAAGCTTTACCTAACACCAACATATTCCTAAAACTGCACGTTTCTGAAAGGAGAACTCTGCAGCAGTGCCATAGGTTTAGGTCAGAGAGCAGGAAGAAGTCTGCAGGTTTCTGTGTCTTGCAGTCTGTTCTGAGAGTCCCCTTGCTGGCCAAAGTTCACACAGGCACAAGGGATACCTTCTTCAGAATTTAGAATGCTGCACTGGATTAAGGACATGATACATCTTGTCAAATCCTTTGGAATGCTGGCAAGGTCAGGGCAAGCAATGCCTTTTGATTACATATCTCTAATATAAGGACAATCACAGTGCATGGAAAAATAAGTCGTTAGAAGTCAGTTCTAGATACATCATGAAACCGTATTATTTTAAAATAAGAAATTATATTTCACATCGGTCTCAGAGTCTGTCAGAACGTGATGCTAGCCAAAACACTACAATGCAGACCTCTAAAGACAGAAATAATTTTGTTTTCTTTTTCTCTCGTCATTTTTCTGTATTCTGGAAATCTCTCTCTAATTGGAGCATTTGTAACTAATGTATGATTCTCTAGGTCAAATATTTTCAAAATTAATGCATTACATACTTAAATCTATATTACTAAATCAAAACAAAAATGGCTTGACTTCAAAAGGAGCTGAAAATGCAAACTTGCAGTTCCCTTTATTTCCAGAAATGGGTCTGCTTTTCTGTCTTACCTGGGATTTAGAATCTCAGATTCAGGTACTTACAAGGCATAATTTGACACACCAGAGACTTCTTCAGTGAATATGAAGCCTGAAGTCCCAAATAAAACTGCTGCCTTGATTCACAATAAAATAGGCTCATTTGCCAAGAGATACACTACAGTTATTCTTCTGTTCTGATAAAATCAGAAGTATGTAACTTTTAGCAAAGTTGGAAAATACGCTGGCACGAAAACAGTTCTTGCTACAGGCAAAAATAATTTTACTTTTGGCAGGTTTACAGTGAAGCAAGTCAGTTACATTTTCACCTCAGGTGGTTTGTGGTATCAAAAAGGCAGTTCTTGCAGATGGAAAACTGTCATTACATGAGGACAAGCTGTTTGCCGGGGGAAATGGAAATATTTTGCTCTCTGTCAAACCTGTGAATATTGGAGAGAAAATCTGTTTTCATGTAGGAAAACTCAAACCAGAAGCTGATAGTTTAATGGAGTTCTACTTGACTGACAGAGTGGTTTACCAGAGTGGAGACTGGCCAGCTTGTGCTTCAGTTACAACACCAAGTTACCCTAAAATTTCAGCAGGGAGTTGCATATGCACAAGAACAGTCATGTGGGCTGAGAGATTGCTCCAGATCACCTCAAACAGATCTGGTGAGCCCAGCACGGGCAGGTGCCTCTGAAAATGATGAGTCACCAAGTCAAAGACCTCACACCATATCTCCGGCAGGAAATGCACCCAGTTGTCCACTCTCCTGCAGGAAATGCACCCGGTTGTCCAGGGTGCTTGGAGGGACTTTGCTCCTGCTGCAAGCTGCCCATTATTAATGCCCACTGATGCTGAAAGAACTCAAAAGAGGGCACATGAACAGGTGGAGAGCTGCTAGAGAAGGTGGTGTAGCTCTGAGCTTTCCCAGGCTTTCCATGTGGCTGAAAAGCCAAGGTGTGGAAGCACTGCCTGCTGCCACTATATGACAGCTATGTGTTCGTTCAGTTGGAATTCAGCTGTGGATGGAAAGCACCAGAAGCAGAAAGTCTTCAGAGATGGATCTGGGAGCATCTTTGAAAGGAGTCACTAATACTACCTTTAGCAGGGCAGTCATCAGACCCAAGATTTACACAGACAAAGGTTGCAAAGACCAGAGCTGGAGCACTGTTTTACATAAATCAGACAATTTGTCATGGGAAATCTTTATCTTAGTAGAAATTCAGACTTGAAGCTAAACAAAATGCAAGATATGTAGCCTGAGATACAGTAGTAAAAGGGATAGATTTACATTTGGTTGATTCAATATTTATGATGTTTTCAAAACTCAGCTGTGCCTATGCAATTACTTAACTCAATCTGACTCTTTGCTCCCAGATTCTGGTCTTATTATCCACACTCCCCACAGTCCCTTGTGTGACAAAACTCACAGGGCAGCGAGTTTATGCAGGGGTGCTAGGGATAAGCCTCTGTGCCTGCCATGCTGAACAACTCCCCAGCACTATCCAAACAATTCTGACATTTCTCTATGTCCACACACATCCTCCTGCACCAGCAAGTGAAACATGCTGACAAAGCTAACAGACCGCTTCTGCTGATGCACAGCAGCATACTCATTATTGTACATGATGGACAAGAGCATCAAAAACCAAATTAAATTGACCTTCCCACAAGGCACTAATGTGCAGGCCCACAGGCTCTCACACGAACCCCAGACAAGACCAGTGTGGTCCCCCCTCTACCTGTCTGGAGCAAGGCCAGCAGCACTGTGGCCTCTCTGGGCCAGCACAGGCTACCTGGCTATTGCAGCAGAGATTTATGGATCTCCAAGAGTGTTCCTTCAGGCACTCACTGCACACAGAAATGTGTGTTCCACAATGCCCTGCTCACCAGGTAGGTATAGTACTCTTCTGGGTGAGAGGTGGGCAAAGCAGTCTGGCATCCACCACAGCTTCTTCATCTGCCTCTGCCTAGGATGGGAAGAGGCAAGTACAGAAAGGATACAGTTGCTTCTGATAAGGTCTCTCCAAAAAACACCCACCATGGGAAACGAGATGAAATTCCAACCTTCTGGTCAGGTTTTGGTCATCCTTGCTACAAAGGAAGTGTGTATGAAAACACATGTGTGCAAGTCAGAGCACTGCACGGCAAAGGCAGAGGCACCTCGGTTCCTGCCAGCCTCCCACAGCCTCCCACTGCCAGAGAAGGGCATCCATCTCAAAGAACAAGCAGCCAGCCCACAGCTCACAGCCACCCACTGCCTGCCCAGCACACACCTGCAGCGGGTGCACCAACCTCACAGCACAGTTAGCTGGCCCTTTATTTCCACCTTTCAGCATCAGAGAAATACACAAGCACAAGAAAAATCACAAAGATGATGAATTGGAAGCTCTAGCCCTTATTGATAAGTACCAAGGTATTTCACAGAAAGAAATATGATTACAGAAATTTGGCTTCAGCAATTTGATAATCAAGGAGACAAGGTAATACAAATTAAAAATGAAAGACTGAATGGACTGTGATGGTTAAGAGAGCTTAGAATTTAAAATCAAATATACAGTGAATGAAGAATATAAACCCCACATAAACCCACAGGCCTCAATCAGAATACTTTCACCTTGGGTTTATTTTACTCACAGGCCATGCCAGATGGGGTGATGATCATGACACTGGGATGGCAATGCTAGTTGCCAGCAAAGACTGCTTAAAAACCACCAAGATTTTAAGGGAGCTCTGATGACATGACAGCCTCGACTAGGTCTCAAGGAGTATGCAGGAGATGAGTGACAATCACACAATAAAGAGCACTGTGAGCACTCTAAAGGCCAAGGGACCTACAGACCAGCCTGGCAGTGGAAGGCAAAGCCTGTCACCTATAAAGAAACACCTAAGGAATTAGTGTACATTCCTCTTATTTCCTGAAAAAGGGGCAGAGCTGGTTCAAATAAGCAAGCAGTCAATAAGCACTGCATCTGTGTTTACCTCTCTTCTATGAGCCAAGGAATCTCTTAGATTAAGAAACTTATAGAAAGTTGGGCAACACATTAATTTCCAGCCCTTATGAGACTCAAAAGCATTTTTTCATCACAACTAAAATCCATTCGCACAATCCCCTCGCCAAGTGTTCTTCTCTTTCCAGAAAGGTCGATTCCCATCACACCAAACTCATTGGTTTCTATCTGAAGGTTCAGACTTGTAAAGCTTCAGAGGAGCTGGACTCCAGTGTGGAATTTTGCTTTAGGTTCCATCTCTCACACCTGAGTATCTAAGGAATGACGTCCATGCCCAACGTTTTATAGTTTAACAGATTCCACTGTAGTGACTGCTTTCCTTCAAATCTCAAAAGGTTTTTTTACTCATATTTTTAAACGTTATGAACCATCAACTGTTCTTACTCTAAATTTTCTTTGATAGCTAATGCTGTAGTACATTTTTAAAACAAGTTTCCCGCCACAACAAATACCTATGTCTTCATAAAAGACATCTTCCTCTTCTTAATTGCTCTACTGTGATTTTCATTCTGCTATGGGGGTATTCCCAGTAGACTTTCAGAGGCACTTTGCATGATCTGCTGGCAGTGCTCTAATGCTCTTTATCACAGAAACACAGTAGTTTTTATCATCTTTTTGGCAATTTAAGAATTTCTACAAGCCTACTGTGTGACAATTTAAAACACTGTTCTACAAGATTAATCTACAAAAGTGTGAAAAGTACAGTATGTGCTTGGAAAAGGTCACAGAGACGTGTTCCATAAGAAGGAATCAATATGATCACAAACAGATTCTGAAGTCATATAACCATTTTAATTGGCTGGCACAACCTTTTCACAATTCCACCTCAGTGGTAACATTAATTCCAAGTGTGACCATACAAGGCTTTGCTAACACAAAGAGGAAAGTAATTATTATGCACTGCCTGGCTACCTTTTGCTACTACCCAAACGTATCCAAAATATTACATTAAATATCTACTCTTGTTTTTCACCCAAGAGATTAATCTCTTTCTTGGAGTGATTTTCACTGCTCTTCAGATTATGACATTAAAAAAATTAAACTCAAGCACTCCAAGCTGGAGTTAAGAAACAAATTAAAAAATTTAAAGGAAAAAACCCAACCAAGCAACCTTCTAAGCCACATTCCTCAGCACTATTAGGAGTGGCTAAAGGCAATGAAGTGCTCTGGCAGGGAAGACGTGCTGCCAGGCAGCTGCTGTCCTGTCCTAGTGGCCTCCAGAGGCTGTGCAGGGTGGATTAGGAAGGCTGCCTGACCCCACTCTTCTTTCTTGACTCCTGTAAAAAGCCAACCACATCCCTTCTACTCTGCCTCCTACTCACAATTTTTTTTCAATTCCTTATCACAGTCTTTTTCCCAGACTCTTGTCTGCAATGATCCGTTTGCTTTCCTCTCCAGCCTTTACACATTGCTGACCAAGTGAAAGCCGCCTCCCACTGTCCTGCCCAACGTGTGTGCTCCCACTAAACATCACTGGCCCCCGTTCTCTCCTTCCTCCTTGATTACTGTGACAGTGGTCACAAGGGTTCTTGACTTGGGGAAGAGACGAGAATGTTGACTCCATGTTCAGAAGGCTTGATTTATTATTTTATGATATATATATTACATTATAACTATACTAAAAAGAAATACAAGGGAAGGTTTTCTCAGAAAAGCTAGCTAAGCTAAGAATAGAATAGGAAAGAATGATAACAAAGGCAGCTGGCTCGACCGAGAGCAAGAGCCAGCCCTGCTGTGAGTGGTCACCGGATCCAAACATCCACAGGAGACCAATCATGGACCCACCTGTTGCATTCCACAGCAGCAGAAAATTATTGTTTACATCTCGTTGCTGAAACTTCTCAGCTTCAGCGGAAAAATCCTAAGAAAGGATTTTTAGTGAAAAGGATGTCTGTGACAGGTTACCACATCCCAAGCTCCTCATACACACAAAAAGCTCCACTTCCTTGCCTGCCACTCCTGTATCCTCAGCTCAAAGTATATATAAATGTATACCATGCACACTGTCTTGTACCTTAATTTGAAATAACAATCTTCTGCATATTCTTGGGGGACAGGGGGTGTAGGATTTGCTTCTACAAAGAAAAGTTTTAGTGATATTTAGTGATTATGTAAAAAATATTTTTAAGCTCATGTACTGTTCCTTAATGTTAACTGACACTCTGAACATAAACACAAACAGATTAAAGGTATGATTTGGATAATATCTTCTATCTGGAGGCTCTGTGCTGGAGACAGCCAAGTATAAATAGGAGAAGGAACTGTGATACATTAAAATTCATTTTAGAAATGAATCTGATGATCTGTAGCTGACATTTGAGATAGCAAAAAGCTTCATACCGGAGAAATCTTTCAAAGAAAAACTCTAGCATGTGAAAAAAATGTCAGCATGTTCTATGAATAATCAGGAATAAGAAGACAAAGGCCATGCTTTAACCCAGGGATGAGAGTGACTTTCATCCCTGATGAGACCTTTGGACATTATGAACACAGCTCCAGGTTCTGCAGTAGCAAGGTACCTCTGACACATGTAAATGCAGTTCGGTCAATTAGCAAGAGAGCTTTGCTATGTAGTGATAACTCAATAAATATTTAGAAGAGAAGCTTACTTTTCCAAGAGAAACTTATTTTTTTCTCCCCTATTAAGACATTTCAATGCATGCTTTACTTCAAGGATATTAATAACCTTTCTAGGAGGAATCTGGGCCCACCCAAGGCTACATGCCAATCTGCTGCCAGCTGGGATTTGTTTTGGTGTAGGCAGATAAACAAATAAAGGACTGCCTGGTGGTAATTGGGAATTGCACTGTGTTTTCCCTGTTGTCAGAGAAGGGCTGCAAAATTAGAAAACTTAGCTGCTTTCCAAACAAGACCAAGCATGGGCACAATCAGGACATTTTAGGAACAAAAAAAGATCAGGTATTTCTGTAGATAAGCTGAACAAAATGTAGACATCTGTACCTCCTCTTCCCAAGACACTGAACTCCTTACATCCAAGGCAGGAACTCAGGAGAACGGGAGTCAAATTAGTTCCAGTTACACAATTTTTCATGGTTAACCTAGTTTTGATTTGGGCTGTTTCTGGGAATACTCTCTCATTAATGTGACTGGTGTTTCACCAATGGTCTGCAGTGGCGAAAGATTTTTTTGTTTAACCATTACTCTCTTATTTGAAATAAAACCCAATCAAGCAGATACAGTGATTCATGAAGTTGACATTTTTAATGTAGACTAGGCAAAATTAATTTAACTTTACCAATGCCTATTTTCATTTAAAAGGCCAATTTCTAAAAACTGGATTTTAAAGGCTAAACAAAAATTTTCTTAGCGAATTAGTCCCCAGAGATGGTTACCTAGGTCAGAGCACATAGAAAAATACTGACATTGGCGGAAAAGCTCACCAGCTAATTAAAATTTACAGGGTATTCAGAAAACCTCTCAAACGCTGCATGCATTGCTGAACACACCTAATATATCAAGACTTTAAAAAAAGAAGATAGCCAAATGAAAGGGAAAGTAATGGGAACAAAAAATAACTGGAATAAAATAAAACTGCATTTGCCAATCTTAAATTCTTCATGCAAGCCACCCTTCCTTGGTTGGTTTTGGTTGGTCAGTTGGACTTTTTTATATCTTGCAATATTCTTAAACTATCAAACAAAATTCTGGAGTCTAAGGCTGACAGAGATAAAAATATCAGCACCAATATTACATGGAGGAGAAAAACTGCAAGGGAACATTGTGAATAAAAATATCACTTTTGTAGACATGAAACTTTCATCCATTCAGCTATATCCTCTCAGTGGTAGCCAAGTAATACGGAAGTTTTTAATTAACTATTGGCAGAGGAAGCAGAACTGAAATCCCAGTAAATAGTAAATGAACCAAACTGAAATGCATCCTAGTGCCTACATAGGACTTAGAGAAGTTTTTGTCACCAGAATTCAAAGAGCATTATATAATATATTATAAATAAATTATTATAGAACCATTAACAACATTTCTTTTCACAAAGGTATGGAGACTAGTAGTTTGCCTTTACATAATGTGTGTATCATCTTCAGGGTGCCCTCACCAATTTATACAGATCCTCAGAAGCCCTTCAGAAGTGTCTTTTTCCCTGTACCATGTTTACATATATATTTCAGCATAAATTGGTTGCATAAGCATAGTTAAATTCAGTTTCATGTGGAAAAATTCAAGTTAATCTTAGAAGACTTCTTTTTGGTACAGGAAGCAGTATCCAGAGTTGGGTTGATACTCCACCAGCCGGAGTTTTCAGAGTTTTGCTATGCAGAAACTCTGCTGATTTTTTTACTGAAATCCTGTTCATAAAGATCAGGTCATGCCCATGTCCCAGAGGAAAACTCACTCAAAACCAGAAGGTGCCATTCAGGTTTCTCCTCAATAGAGAGGAACTGAGGCTGGAACAGATGAAGTGAATGATCACCAGGATGATGTGGGAAGGGAGAGCCTGTCTTATGAGACAATGTAGTGTGCAGCAGAATAATAAATCACATGAATAAGCATCATGAAGCTTTGCCCCAAGGAGAGAGAACAGCCATTTACCTGAAAGGACCATCCATTGCTTATTCGAGGGAACATTTTGTATTTCATTCCTCCATCTCATGAGTACATGAAAGGCTCAATCAATCCATCAATCAATCAAACGTGTGCAGAGCTGTATTACTGATTAAACCTTGCTTCTTGCTTCTAGTATTGACCTTGACCTGAAGAAACCTGACCTCCTAATGAAGTTTAGCCATATCCTGAAACAAAACCCCCCTTATTCTCTGTTTTTATTGCTTTAAAGCAGTGTTGAACTGCACACATGAAGAACACAGACACATCTTGCTGCTTAGCTTGTCTGCAAGCTGTACTAACGCAGGCCTGGAATGTCCTGCTTAAAACCCAGCGAGGGAAAGGCTGTGCAGTGCTCATTCATCAGCGGCTGTGCAGTCAGTGGGGCCAGTGCAAGGGTTCAGCAAGCAGTGTGCACACAGGGCTGCGTGGAGACACTGCAGAACACAAACCCTCCTGACAGGTCTGGGCATTTCCGAACTTTGCAAAAACTCTTGAGAATGTCTGCATTGATTCAGCACTGGAAGGACAGGAGTATCTTGAAAGAAAAGCTGCTTCAGCATACAGGCCCAGCTTGCTCTGAGACAGGGATACTGTAGGGTAAGGGCATGGAAGAACCTGCCCAGAGGGAGACAAACACCACTAAATGCCAGAAAGAAAAATATGATGACTTGTTCTCTGGGAATTTTGATGACTTGCTCTTCTCCAACCACCCTGCTATCTGGATTTATACCAACACTAGAGTAGCTCCATTTTACCCTCAGAAAAATAGAAAGAGTTGGCTGAAAACATTTTTTCCTCTGTGGTCAACCCTGCCCTAAACAAATACCAAAATGTTTCTGATAGCTGTTCATTGCCATTCACATGAAAGAATGATCATCACCTTCCTTATGACTTGCAAAACAGAAATGAAGCTGCATAAAGAACCTTTGAAAATACATTAAAAACACAAATGTTTTAAAAAATACGCATTAAACTAAAATTGCTTGAACTCCGATATGTATTCTTTTGCATAATGCTACCACCAGTCCAGAAGATTCCTTCTGCCAAGAATCAAGTAGAAAAGAAGTCTCTGCTTCCACCTAGTTATACAGTTAATGTACTGCTAAAGAAACCTACAGTTGAGTCTTCATTTCATCTTCTATAAAAACTTTGGGATGAGTTTTCCTATTCTCCCAATAGTGTTTCAAAATTACAGAGATATTTTAAACAGTCTTCGAAGTCAATTACATGGAAATGTTAAGCAATGTCCCCAAAAATGGTTACCTCTATGTTCTTCAGCTGTAAATAAATAATATTTTCTGGCTATGAAAAATCAATCTTTTCCTCAGTTGAGGACAATCCAGTGGCTATTTTAAAGTTCAGTGGGGGTTGAAAGGGAATAAGGATAATGCAAAAATGCTTCTAATGGCTGAATACTGAATACATTTCTATCAGAGATCAAAAATTAGAAGAAATCAAGCTAGTATATATTGATTTATAAGATGTAAGCATATGCTTTCGTGTTACTTGAGACCAATAATTGGCATTTTAATTCTTTAGTGATAAATGTAGTTCCTATAAATACAGAACTCAGCAAAGCAAACAATGCAATCAGATTTAATTTGGTCATAACACCAGCTGTCCAACACCTAACGTAATTTTTTTTTCCTTCAAGAAAAATACTACTTTAATCTACATCAATTACTTTTTGTTTGAAAAGAAGAGAAATCTTAAAGAATATCTAAGCTCTAAGCAATTTGACAGATGCTTAGTTATGCGCTATTAATGTGAGAGACCATTTTCTCAGAGGCTCAACAAAGTATAGTTGCCCATGCATCCGGAAACAATCTGACACTCTATCATTAAATTCTTTTTCTCATATGAAAAGTGAAGTTTCTGCAAATTATTACCTTGAATATAGTAATTAATCATATTTAAGCACTTTTCTGAATAAGCCCTTGATTTAAAATTTGAGGAGTCTCTGGTATCTGGAGGAAATACATTTGGTTCTTTCTTTAGATATCGTTGAGCTGCATTTGTAGATCTGTTTCTTCTGTTGGTGTTTCCTTATAAAACTGTAATATTGTTTCTCCCTCCTCCTTGTAATAGTAGAAGTGGTGTTGTGGTGGAAGGTTGCCAGTCTCGTTGGTTATAAAATGGTGTTTGTGGGAATGTGTATGTTCACTATAGGGTGTTGTTATCTTGTATGGAAAGTTTTTGTAGGGTGTAATTATTTTATTGTACAGAAATTTTTTGTAGGGTGTTACTATCTTGTTGTATGGAAATGAGTGTGTATGTTTTGTATTGATGTAAGGAATACATCCTCACACCTTGAAATCAGGTTTTCTGTGTGACAGCAGATCTGCAAAATCCAGCAACATTTACCAGGCCCTGATTCAGTAAAGCTAAACTCCAAATGAACATTGATTTTAGTAACATTGCATGTCTGAAGCATTTTACTGATGTTTTAAAAGAGATGCATTTCTTAGTTAGCTTGTGGAAAGTATCTCACTTGTCTGTCTCTCATAATGAGGAAGTCACCTTGATATTTATTCCTTTTAGTCTGAGATTTCTATGAATTATGAATTTCAGCAACAGCTCCTACACAGGGATTGCCTACAATTATTTCATAAGAAACAGATACTAATCCAATTGAAGTCAAAGGAATTATTTCCAGAGACCCCAACTGACATTCATCCATGTCCTAAATTCTTAATAACCAATGAAGTCTTTTGTATAGCACTGTAGGAATAGATACAAAGAGTAAAATAATCTGCTTTCAGTATTTATTATATTAACCATTTGGCTCTGGCTTTCCTCAGTGGATTAGTTTAAACACTGAAACTACTGGCACACTAAACTGCCTTGAAACATGAGGGCATCATTTAATGAAGAATCTAAAAGAAATTACAGTTTAGGAGGCTTCCTTTCCTCAGACCATTTTCTTAAGACTTGTTCATAAATGCCAATGTCTATCAATTAGATCTATATTGTAAACAAGCAGTCTAATTTAGATAAGCAAGTTGAAGTTGTATTTTTCTTAGAAAGGGATCACTACAGCAGCTTGGATGAGGTTTTCTGGACTCTGTGTGAATCACTGCTATGGTAGAAACACTCCAACACTAACACTGTGTCTCAGAGATACAAAGAAAGTCAAAGAGATGATCACAGAGAGTGTAACCTTAAAACACGTTCAGAAGGAACAAAAAATCCACAAGATGCATTTAAAGATTTGGTGCACGAGTAAGGAAGACAATGTTTTTATAATAACGTATTTTTTTAGGATACTTGCCAACCTACACATGACAACTTTGTATTAAGATGACTGTTTTCTTGCAGGCACTCTGGCTAGAATAGGCAACCTTTCAGATGGGAATTACATGTAAGCCAGCTAAGACAAATGCACACGCCCCATGAAACACCAGCCCAGAAAAAAATCCCTCCCTCCTCTGTGGTAGATGAAAACCCCCTCGGCAGCTGAGGAGGGCACAGGAGCAGGGCAGGTGCAGCAGGAAACTGTTTAACTCTTAGGGCAGAACTGGACAGGCTCACACGTGGAAGAGGCCCATGAAGAATCAAATGCAGAAAAGCAGGGGAAGACGGTGTCCTGCCCTGAGCACAACTGGTACAGGTAGGAGGTGTGGATGGGGAAAAGAAAAGTTATCACATGAGGGTAAAAAGGGAAGGAAGTTTATCCCCTCTCTTAGCTCTGGTTCAAAAGGGGAAGCTCTAAAGTCTCAGCTTGTCCTACCTCAGCATGTGCTGCTTTTCC
>NW_005054488.1:627243-627425 GCF_000277835.1 Geospiza fortis | reverse complement strand
TCCCTACAAACACACACAGAGATAAAGGAAACACAGTCATCATCAAAGGCACAGAGCCTGGAGCTGTCAGGGTCCTTCAGAGGTCATTCAGTCCCTCCCTGAGCAGAAAGGCAGGAAAAACTGCTCCTGAGAGGGGCTTGTCTCACCTGTTCTTCGTGGCTTCCACAGGACCCAGCCAGCTC
>NW_005054488.1:609864-627171 GCF_000277835.1 Geospiza fortis | reverse complement strand
GAGCAGAGCTGGTTTTTAATCCATGAAAACCAAACCAATTTGCACATTATATATTTGCATGAATTACTGACTGGAGGGTGCCATAGCAAAATTACAAAACTAGTGGTTGTGGATCAAGCAGAAGTTCCCATACTACTGCTGGAAGGAAAGGATATGGTCAAAACAGGGAAATAAATGAGTGCATGAGGAATTTAGAGCAGGGCTATGGGAATTGGGAAGAGGCCTACTCTCAAACAGCAGATGAGAAAGCCTGGCTTTTCACACCCCAGGAACTGGTGTCTAGTACACAGAAACAGTTATCAACCTGCATGACAGAGATGATCTAGACAAAAGTAATAAAATCTCCTTTCCAGACTTTCAGAGCTCAGAGCTGTAGCAACTTTACTAATGGAAGTTACTTAAAATACAAACACTTTTGTCCCAGCTTTCCCAGCTCAGCAGACCTGAATAAAAATTCATCCAGTCCCAGAGCAAAAAAGTGAGCAAAGATTTTAATGGGCCTTTCAAATGAAACAGCTGCATATACATCCTCATATAAAGAATCACCTTGAAGAAATGATCAAACACTTACAGCACTATAGAGTAATTCCACATAAAATGTTTTGTTGTTTCTGATTAAAGTGTAAAGCATTAGCAATGCAGGGTGAAAAAAATGTTCTCCTAGAAAAGAGCGTTATTCTCTTAGGTTAATTACAAGAGATACAAAATACTGGCACAGATTTCAGAAGATACCCTTCATCTGTGCACTATTTGCACAGCAGCTTCTGCCAAAGTGGAGAAAGAAGAGACAGAAAACAAGAGAAAACTGTGTTCTCAGAACAACAGAGGAGACATCCCTGGACTTCTAAAGCACTTTGCTAGAACCTAGAGGCAATGGCAGACAGATAATGTCACGTTCTCATAAACAGTCCCAAAGCAAAGTTTGTCACCAGCCTCTGAAAAAAAAAACCCAACTGTAGATAAGATAAAGCCAAAACACCCCTCTGCCTAGGAAAAAAATATTTAGACCATCTGGATTTTTCAAATAATCTGACTTGCAAATTTCAAATTGAATTCAAGAAAAAATTTACGCAGGAGTTTCAATTCCTAAATTAAATCCCACAGAGCTGGTATCTGGGATTGGCTGTTTTTTCTCATTTGCATTTAGTTCTCCTGCCACAAAGAAGCAGAGGATATAAAACAACAAAGCCAAGACCAAAATTTGATTTCTGAAGCAATTCTGCTGAGGATTTTCTTTTCTATTCCCTCCTGAAATAACAAAATGTATGTGACATGTAGAATTCTTGTAGAGGCATTTTGGTCTGAATAAACTCAGCTGTTTTAAGAAGAGTAGCATTAAAATCAGTAAAAAATAGTAGACTCTACTAAGACAAAGCAAGAAGCTGCCACCTCCATGGATGAAGGCTATACTCCAAAAACACATGTTGACAGTTAGGAAGTAAATATGTTGTCTTTTAGAAGTTTAGGTATTATTTTGCTTTTTGTTGTTGAGGGTAGGACAGTACAAGCAAACAGCCTGACAAGTAACTTTGTTCCACACAGGATGGGTGGATCATTCCCTGCCTGTAGCCTGCATGCGACCAGCTCATTATCAGGAAGTATTTGGGGTTTAAACCTCAGACTTCTGTGCTACCACTGAAGCCATGAACTGCATGATTTGCTAGGAAGAATTTCTGCAGATTTTTTGTATGAATGGTCATAAATTTAAAACCTGCTTCTAAGACCATATCCCATTTTTTATCCAACATTTACTCAGCTCTGTTTCCATGGACAGACATCCCTGGTCACCGACAGGCCTGAACCAGAATATTCAGGAAGAGCTAATGCAGAAATGAGTTAGTGCAGCCTAGTGCATTGTCTAATCCAAGTGAATATTCTTTGAAAATATGCTCAGCAGGATTGACCATATCATAAAAGGCCCTGATCCTGCATGATTAAAGGTAACAGGATCTTTGTCATTGACTTTCAATGATCATTGGAATGAGTCCCAGGGTACCAGCTATCAGAAAGGGCAGCTGCTTAAAATTTTTATTGCTCTTTTCCTTAAGAGCTATCAGAATAAAACATACAGTGTATATATATGGGCATACAGAGATGCAAAAGTGCCCACACACAAAGCGTTAATTTTTCTGAGGCTTTTGTAGCTGCAAACATCTACAGATTCAACGGATTGTCTGGGAAGCACTGCCAGAATTTTACATTACCAATTAGTTGGCTTCAAGGACAGTGGTTTCGCTGCTAGCACCATAAAAGGCTGGCAATTCCACAGACTTGGATCAAACCCATGATATTTGCTTCACTGTGCATTCACTCAGGATACCTGGAAGCTGTCTGACTCTCCTTTTAGTTCAGCACACCTGTGGATTTGCCTCTTCTTAACAGCAAGAACCCTGAACCTAAGAGGTCGGGACCAAACGAGTCTTGCAGCTGATTACTTTTGTCAGCAACTACTTTAATACAGGCCACGCATTCAGGCTGAGAGCTGGGCTCTCAAGTGTGCAATTGTAAAAGCAAGCAATCCAACACCTGGAAGTTCTGGCTCCTTCAAGAAACCTCTGCTTACAAAGTAAGGAAGAACAGCTGGGTTCCCAGCTCAGCACTACAGGGAAAAGGTGAATGCATTTGAGCCTGTTTGCAAGGGAAGCCAGAAACACGGTGTTAAGATTTAGTAAAGTAAACTTTTGTTAATGGAATGTTTGTTAACGGCCAACAGACGCAGTATTTTAAGTAAATGACGAAAGAAGTGAAGGGTCAAGAGATGGGTTTTTCGTCATCCACTTTCTTCAAGTGTTTAGAACATGTTTAACCATCCTGTTCATCACCCAGCCCTAGCTACCTATCAAGGATCAAACTAACAGTTTAGCTTTCTCCTCCTATCCTATCAGTCACTCCTTCCACCTGAGCTTTTTTGTTTGGTTAGTTTTTAGGCTCAGGCTTCCCAGTTCATTTCTTTTGTCCTTGAAAAAGTGAAATAAACAGGGATTGAGATACTTTATCGTGATTGATGAAGTATTCCCAACAGGAAGCCCCCAGTTCTCATCCAGAAACTGAGGGATGGTGAAAACAGTATTCATAACTTAACAATGTCAGACTGGATGACTTGAACATCATATGAAATAATGGACTGTATTCAACTCTTGGCCCTGTTGTCCCCTTTTGATCTACCATATAGCAATATGTTGCTACATTAATAGTATGGTATATAGTAGTGTAGACTATTTAAGTATGGTCTTACTGTAAAACTCCTTTTGTTTTGATGCCTTTTGTGTTCCACTATATTAATGAAAATTAGTTCTAGATTCCTTGCCAGGAAACTAGCAAAACCAGCCCATTTTGCTCAAAAAGACACCACTAAAATGATGGATACTATGGTTTTAAAGCATGCAGTTCTCCCTGTTTAAATCCCCTGACTTTTATAGCATTCTTTTCCAGTTCTGTTTACATTTCAAGGGAAGAGGATATGTAGTTTACCTCACCACTTCAGCTCATTGTTCCTTCCTTTCCTCCTCTCATCCATTCTTTCTTCCCTGAGATACCTTTTCGTGGTATTTGTATTTATATTCATAACAACATCTTATTCATTAAAACACATTCCCACCGTTCTGCTGCCTTTGCTGTCCCCTCAGACTTGCTGTTTTGGGATGCAGAGCATCCGCTGTTTTTTCACCATCTCAAGCACTAAGTGTACAAATTAATACACCTGGAGGAACTCTGGAAGGGTGCTGACAGCTGCTGGAACTGTCCCACACCCACAAAATGCATACACCATCATTAGCCAAGGGAAGGCAGAGACACTCAGATTGCTGAGGATCCCGCTTATGCACGATGATGATGAACACAAACTAACTAGAAATTCATGCTTTGCTCATGGAATCTGACCAAAGAGAGACCATGCCATATTCTGAAATGTATTCTGAATGTATTTTTTATTTCTGAGTGAGTAGGGAGTTGTGAGCAATTTATGATGTACCTTTTTCTTATGAACAGTAGAAATATATTACCCATAGGTTATTACTTCAAAATATGAAACAGAGCTCTGTAATCATCCTCAGTCACTCTCCTTCATTCGTGGCAATTTGCATTAACTGTGCATTTTTATTTTGATTTTTAGATACACAGTTGTTTACCATTTGCATTATATTTTATTCCTAATACCCACTGATGGGGTCTTGATTGTAGTGTTGCATGAAATTTTGACTTACAAGCAATTTAGTATACATTTTCATGGTAGCAATTACAATATGTTACTGAGGCTGGCATGTTTTTAGTGATGACTGCTGAAGAAATCTCTCCTCCAAATATCTTCAAAGCAAATCCCTAGGTCAATGTGAAAACCAAAACTAGTGGATTTCAGTACAGACTCTCAGAGATAAGCTAATATATGTTTTACAACTGTTCTCAGTAAATTTTTCTTACGTTAACTTACCTATATACTTTTTTAAATCTTCATGTAATTTTGGAATCTGCAAGGATGTAAATAGTCTTATTGGCCTTGAGCTTTCAAAAGATTGCATCTGTATGCATGTTTTAAGGCAACTTCTAAAATCTCAGTGCTCAATACTACAAGGTTCATGCAGTACAAGGCACTGCTTCTTTCCTCTGGGTACTGGAGACTCATCTGCTGAGAGTGACAACATAATTTCTCAGAATACAGGAAGAGGGCAGAAATAAGATGCCTGGAACACACTGTACAAACCATACTGAAAGGCAGAGTTACTGAAATGGCTCACAACTACATTTCCTCAAAATCTCAATCTCCTATGTGTTTTATATATCTAGTGAACATGGGGAAAACTCAGCATTTCTTGTTCTTCCTATAGTCACCTGGTTGGCCTGGCTGCATTTTATGCAAACTGTGCATCTCAGATCATCTTGCCAAAACTACCTATCAGATCCTATTAACAAATTAATATGCAGTCTTGTGTTACAGAACCAGAGAAAAATATATATAAAGAACCCAACATCCATAATTTGTATATTTTCATAAAATATCAATTCTAAATTCAAGGAATTTAACTCCTTATTTTTATTTCTGAGGTTCATAACATCCCCAGTAAATCTCTGAAGGACTTGACCTCCCACTGCACAAACTTAACTATGTGTACAAAATCCAAACCCAAATCTGTGCCTATAAATAAGACTGTAAACAAAACCCTGCAAAACAAACTCCCACAGCATGAGCAGAGATTGCATACAGTAAGCAGAATATTCTGCCCCATTTCAAGAGCCATGAGCACTGCTTGTCATCCCCTTCTGAATGATAACTGCGGATTCCAAAGAGAGCTCTGCACTTGTCCCTGTGCCAAAGCTGTGCACACGCGCTGCACACACACACCATGTGGATCTGTGAGCACTGCAGGTTCAGTAAGAGGTACATGATGCTTAACAAGAACTCAGGATGTTTATTTAAAGAGTAAAAAACTCATCCATTTTCATTACTCTGTGAAACACAGAGAAGATGGGAAATAGAGAGGTTGGCTCAGGTCTAACATACTCATATGCTGCAGAGCAAGGCTCAGGCTGGTATCCCTGAAAGGCAGTGACAGAGGAGGAATGCTCATTCAGGAAGACACAGCAGCAAGATAAACTATCAAAATTGCAACAATGAGGATGAATTGCAGGGAACTCAGATATATGAGGGAATGAGAAACAACTAACTTGGCTACAGAGAGATTACAGAGAGTACAATGCATTCTGTGCAGCTGCTCAAGAATCAATTAACTCCTCATGTGTTTGAGCAGGACCTCTCCAGTGCTGCCAATGCTCAAGTGACCCTGCACCAGCATCCACCAACAGGAGAAACTGTGGTGGAATGCTGCTGTCAGCTCTGGAGCAGAGATACATTTAATCTGGATTTTGTGCTAAGCCTGCTGTCATTCTTTGAATAATGACATCAGTACTAAGAGGTTTTGCAGTAGCTGAACTATAATATAGATAATGAGCTGCGAAGTCTGCTATGCCAATTGCCAGCTTCAATATTTTTCTCTTCTCTTCAGAATTTTCTAAGTGAAAACCTAGTTGAAAATATTGAACTATGTTTTCACATTTGCTGCCAATGAAAGAGCACAGAAGAGTTTAATCTTTCAGGATGTTAACTGTTTTTTTAAATGAGATGTTCAATGATAAAGTTAATGGTCATCTTTACAATTTTTATAGCAATTGAGACATTAGTCATAGATGAAGGTTTGCTCAGGGAGGAAGAATAGAGTATCCCTCTGTGTGTTTTATTTCTCTGGGGAAAACAGATTCTGCTTAATGAAACTATGGAAGGGCCCTGAGTGTAAAGGCAAGGAGTAAACAAAAATTTTAAAAATTGTTTTCAGAGCAAAGTCAAAATGGATAAATTGCTTCCTCTCAGATATTTTGCTTCACAAAATTTTAAAAATTCCCCCAATGCCCTGGTAGCTGACATTCAAAACAAAAAGAAAATAAATCAGTTTCTTGGCCTCTAGAGACTTCTAAAAGCTCTGTCACCCCCACACCCCTTTGCCCTGCCCTCTGCCTTAGGGAGGAGTTTGTAAGTTGTCAGCTTACCCCCTGAAAAGATCACTCTAGAACTCTACTATAAGACTGCCCCTTTTTAGGGGTCCCTCAGTATTCTGGCTCCATACCTTAATGGGGTTAACAACATCATTTTCTGTAAAAAAGCATCTTCCAGCTACAATACTGGGATTTGTTCTGAGCACTCTCATCCTCTTTTTCCTTATCTTCACTTGCATTTGCTGCAACAAAGACTGTCCTGAAGCCTCACTCTCTCTCACCGAAGAATTTCAAGGCTTTTATCCTAACCTACCATGACATTGAATTTTGGCATTTCTAAAATGTCCAGCTCATCCACAGAACATCCTTTTGAGGCTGGCTTCACTGCATTACCCATGCTCTAAGGATGAGATGCCTCAAAGCAAATAAATCAGGAATTGTCATCAGGCTGCAGGGTTAAATCCAGCTGAAATGCACAGAATGAGGCTGTGACCAGCAGGGTGCAGTTGGCTGGGAACTAGAGCCAGGCAGCAGCTCCGTGGCCATCCTGCTACCCCAGCTGTACACCAGTCCACTGAAGCCATTTTATTCAGTTTACTGGGTACCACTCAGGCTGATTTGGGCTTTAGAACAGCAAGAGCTGTTTTGATGACAACAGAGGTGGAGAGTGACCTTTGAAGCCTACACAGAACTGCACTTTACCTATTGGGATTGTACCCACATCAGTCTTTCTTACATTTAAGTGATAAAATTACTGCTAAATTTTGTATTTTCTTGATTAGTGTACAGAAAATGATTTAGTATATTATGAAACGCTGGTGGCTTCTTAAGGGAGTACAATATCTCCTTTAAGAAATTACATTATCATTTTCCAAAGAGGATATAGAAATACTGTGACAGTTGTCACCATCTACTGCTGTGCTGAGAGGCAAAAAATCATGCAGAAGCTTGTAACTCTTGAGTAACTGATCAACAAATCATATTAAACCTGTTCCAGAGACTGACCTGCAACCTCACAGTTAATAAATATATTTTCACTGATTTCAACAAGTTGTACTTTGGGGCATTACTTACTGGAAAAGAATGCCAGCAGTAAATACTTAAATTAACTCGTTATTCCACTAAGCAGGTAAGTTTCAATACTTTCGGCTTTATAACTGATAAGAGTATTCAAAGATGAGTATTTGCAGTAAGAATTTATTATCCTTTCAAGTCCTTACTCTCTTATTTATATCCATTTCCAGCTTTCTTTGTTCAAGTTTATATGCCTTCCACATCCTATCTGAACTAAATAAGAACACAGAATGGAGCAAAACCAATTCACTGTGTGCTACCTACAAACATGGTATGTACATGTTATGCATCTTGATTTAATTAGACTCTTTACCATTTAACTGCACTCCAGTGTCTACATGAATGTTGGTCAAGAACTTCCCTTGAGTCTTTGCCTTAACTTCCCTTGAGTCTTTGCCTTAAAATTTGTATGTTTCATCATGTCCTCACAAAGAAAGGCTCATAGGGAGCAGCCAAAGAAAATAAGTACATTTTGCAAAATATCTGCTAATCACTAATCAGCTGGCAGCTCCTCAGTACTGGGAAATCTTCTGAATGACACATGTACAGGAAACAACTCCACAATGAGTCTACAAAGTCATGGCTTTGGGCAAAGCTGTGAAGCAGATTTGAGAATAGTGAAAACAAAATGGTACAGGTTTAAATTAAGTGGGTGAACCTACACCCACACAGATTCCCATCCTAAGAAACCGGTGACAAGACCTCTGGAGAAGGGGACCATGAATGCCCAGAACAGGAACTACTTCGGAAATTACGTCCTTTGTACACTACATGCTGACTGACCAAAACCCTAAGAAAAAAGCTGTTGAAATTTTTACAGTATTTTCTTGTTACTATTCTAATAGCTTCCTATGTGCAAAAGTATTTCCAAGTGTTGCAGTATATAAAGAAAAAAAAATTTCAGTTTTTCTCATTTTTTTGTACAATTCTCCAGCAATGATAAAAAACAAATCTAAAAAGAAATTTTGATATATAATTAGCTGAAAATGTAATTGCACTTTCAAAACCACTGTGGAAACTACCAGTGCAGTATTCAAGACATAAAGCTCTATGACTAAAAAAATTAAAGCAAAAACAAAATGAAAGATCCCAAAATAAACCAGCAAGGTCTGGAATCATTGCTGCAACTCATTAGCTAAACTACACTCCTTTTTAAAAAGAGTGTACAAGCACATTGGCTCTGATGTATTAATTTCAAATTCTTTCTTTTCTGCAAAAGACAGATATGTTACATGATCATTATAGTCACTGTGTAAATAAGGCTTTATTTCACTGTGAATCTACATAAATCACTGTAACAATATATTGATCTTACCTTTTAACATCCACTTTGAACTGTCTGACCAGAAGAGGGAACGGGAAAAGTAATCTCCCTGCCAGCATAGTCAATCACTGCCTCCACTGCCCATCCAGTAGAAACTCTGTGTCATTAAAAAGCCAGCATCCCATGCATTTTGGGATATTTTTTTAAAAAATCACCTCAGGGAACCAGTGCAAAAACTAGAGAGGGAGATACTAAACAACAACTCATCTAAAGATAAAAACCCTAATAATATAAATCAATAAATAATTAAAATTAGAAATGGTAATACAAATGAAAACAATTGTGTCATATTTAAAACTTCTTTACAGTTGTTTGATATTTATTTTACCAGTTCTTGTTTCATAATGTATTTTAAATTTCTTTATAATGAATTTTTAACCGAGAAACATCTTTTCTGTAATTTAGCCCACAGACATTTGAATCATCAATTTCCACTAGTACATTTGCATAAAACCAGTTCACCTGTAAAACTCATCTGCTTCAATGACTGCTTTCTCACCTGAAGGCATACAGCTCTGTATGGGGATGTAGGCACCTTTCTGCTGCTTGGGGCCACGTTGGAGGGCTTGCAGGAACATATTCCTTCTCTGTCCAAGAGACTCAGCTGATGGATGGTACGGAACACGGTGCAAAGAACTGTCAGAGAAAAGCAAGAGTTAGCACCATTAGCTGGAAAAAAAAAATGTTGTCTGAAAAACAGTGCATATATGTGTCAGGGAAAGACAAAAATAGGTAACAAAATGCAGGAATTTTGCATACTGCATATTTATTTACATATTATAACAAAATACTGCCTTCCCCAATTCTCCTCAACACAGTGGGAGAGATCTTCATACTTCAACCTCTTTTAAAATAAATTTTTATCATGCTTGTTTGATGTCTTTTACTATACTGGCATAGGACTGTCATCAACTGGGGTACGTTGAGAAGAAATTTAGAAATTTAGAAAAGAATATAAATAATATTAACATATATTAATATATTATTTATATTAATATATAATATTTTTAACATCTGGTTGATGTTTTTTAAAATGCATCTTTAAAAAATAAGAGTATTTTGGCCTTCAAAAGGCCAAAGACAAAATACAGGGCACTTTTCAGCGGCTGCAACAGGACACAGAGATACTCAGAACGGTGCTGGGAACCCACAAGGGTTCCTCCAAAACTGTAGGAGCAGAACCAGCAGGAGTCTGAGAGCAATACAATGAGCATTGTTAGGGAAACAGAGTCTTGTGCAAACAAATATTAAATGACACAGTTCCCCTCGGTGATTAATTAATTTGGGATATGCCAGAAGAACCCAAAGCAATGGAGTGTATAGGCAGAGTAAATCAAGTGCTCTCTCACAATACAGACAAGAGGCATTTAATGAAATCACAAGGCTGCACTTAAATACATTAAAAACTGATTAAGTGGATGTTTTAACACAACACAAAATTAACCAGAACAATTCACTGGAGGAGAAGAGTAAGAGATTAGAAAATGGATACATGCACTGACTGCACTCACACAAAGTGTGTCTGATCTTATGTTTGAGGAAGCAGTCAGCCGCTGCTGAACACAAATGGTGATTTTCCCTCTTTCTCTGAGCTGTCCACTGACCTGTGAGCAGTAAGACCTAGAACAGTCCTACTGGCAGGGGAAACTCTAAAAAATGGCCAGCATGCTATGCTGCAAATAAGAGTTACCCTGTGTGAAGTGAGCTGTAACAGCTGGCCATGCGTCTGCTCTTAGACACGGCACTCCCTAAGCACTTAGGCTTAGCTTATGGCTCTTTCAAGAGAAAGGGCAATGATGATCACTGAAGAATGACTAAAGGGAACAGTTAAAATTGGTATTTCTACGAAAAGCCAAAATGCACGGACATAAAAAATTAAACCTGCTCCCTACACACATTAACATGACAGTAACATTGTGCTCAGAGAAAAGTTAGGAAGTTACTTAGGCCACAGGACAATAGTGAGAACTGCATATGGAAAATTGTCCAGCTGGATCCTGAGTTAGGTCTCAGACAAATGCAGCCATGTGCCAGCTCCAGGCTGTCAGAGAAGGGCTGACTTCCACCCACTGTGAATACATGAACAAATCCTGACACAAAACCAGCCTGAACTGCATGGGTCCCGCTCCTGGGTGACTGTTCAAACCTCACAGGAATTTTAGTTTGCTGTTTCACATGTCTTCAACAGCTCCCAGAGATCACAGGAGGGATCTACATTCAATCACTGGAGGCTGGGCCTAGTTTGTTTCATTTGCAAAGTTAATGGAAGTTTTAGGAATAGTTGCTTTCAACAGTACCTTGAGTATGCTCCCGCCTTGACCCTGCCATACACTGCTCGGTAACGGGAACAGAGAGTGCTCTTATTGCTGCTGTCGCTCCTGGGCCTGATCTTTCCTGCTTCTCAAGACAAAGCTGACATGCCATGAGACACAGCTAATGCCACAGGGTAAATCAATTTTGAGGCACTAGGTCAAGAAACTCCAGAGACCAGTCCTACAAACCTGAGCGTGGAGGCCTCTGCCCAAGAATAACACCATGTTAGCCCCAGGCAGCTAACACATGAGGAAACTGTGGTATCAGTCATGAAATAAATATACTTTCCCTGGCAAAACCAGGAGATACCTATGTCGAGACAGACAATCAAAATGACAGTGCTCCCATGGAATTTTTAAAATAAATATATGTATAGTGCCACTGCTCATCGCATGGAGCTCTACACCGAAGTTAGAAGAAGCTGCATTTATAAATCAAACCTGGATTTCTCTAAATGCCTCTCACAGCTCAGCTGAAATGCATCCAAGTGTAAGTGTCTGGTTTTATCTTCCTAATCTGACAGGTAAGAAGAGCTAACATCAGGCTACAGGAACCTCACTCCCACCAACCAGATTCATGCCTGATATCCAGTCCAAGAGAAAGACAGACAGGTAGATGATTGTTCCACATGACTCCACTCACACTTGCCAGACAAGGCTTAGCCAACTAACAGTGGCTTGAACTTTCAAAAATAAAATAAAATAAAATTAGGAAAAAAAAAAAAAAGGAAAACCCCCCAAAACAAAAACAAACAACCCTCAAAAAACCGAACAAAAATCCCAGCAAATCCTCATTTCAAAAAGGCTATAACTGGGGTCTTTTTGTACACACTCTTTTTCCCACTCAGGACTGTGAATAGAAATGTTAACAGGAGTATTAAGAAGTTTTCCTTCAAGTTGTGACTGTCATAAGCAATGAGAAATCATCCTCAGTCCACAGTGATTTATTTTAAAAGAAACAGAATAAAGGCAAGCTCACTGGGATGCAGCACAAAATATTGATGTCTTGTTAACACCACAGAAACTCAGAAAACAAAATGGCTGCAGTAGAAAACAAAATGGCTGCTGTACCACACAGCTCTAATGAGCTTCCGGGAACACAGTCACATACACCACATTTCATAATCACATATGCCACAAAAAACCTAAGTTCTCTTGCGTGATTTATAATAGAGGATATATTCTGCACTATTCTGCATTTTCCTACCCTGCAATAACAAATAAACTCCCTGGGTTCGATGCTATCCCTCCCAGCCATGCAACACTGCAAAGGCACCAGCTATGATGCAGACTATCATATCTATAGCTGAGCTTTCTGATGCTCCACTACCAGTGCTGTTTCTGTCTTTTCTCTCTTCCAAAACAACCTTTTGTAAACAGATGTCTTTTCTCTCTCCTTCTCTCTCTACCTGGAACTATTTGCTGTCACTGCTGTTCAACAAGGACTCTGCATCGTCAGGGCTAACACCAAGGCACTTGATTTTATCAGAGCTTTTCCACAAAATCCTGTCACAATGCTGGATCACTGGGGCCCAAAATCGGAAAAGGATTATTTATTTCCCCCCAAAGATACAGAGCAGACAGAAGAAGCATTAAAGAAAGAAAAAAGATTGCTTCACATAAATAGTACTCTTTTCCTGCCACTCCTGGAAGTGCATTCAGGCCACCCGGCTACAGCCTCTCTGACAGAAACCCCCAGCTATAGCCAGCCACTGCCGACATTTTTTTTTTTCCTGTGCGTGTGTGTGGCCTTCTTTAAGTCAGACTTGTTAAGAATTAGGTCTGAATGTTCGTTTTCCAGCTGAGAACCCAACTTCCCCTGCCCCTCACACAGAGCAATGCACAGCTCCACCAGCCACACAGAGCTCAACCCTCATCGAAGACAGCTTCTTCATTTTCAATTACACAGACTTGGCTTTGATTTGCATTTGGCTTCTTTGTTTCAAAATCTTTTTGTTGTTCTGGTTGCTAGAGTAAATTTTAAATTAAAAAACCTCATGTAATGCTACAGGGTTCTGAAATCTAGCACTTCTGTCAGAACTAGGACATACATCTCACCAGTGACATTAAACAACAAAAGCACTATTTTTCTCCCTTACCCAGTCAAATATGCTCTTTGAGTATGGACTGTCATTCTTTGAACAAATATTGGAGTGTCTTAAAGATATCTAGAACTCTAGCAACATAAAATATGGAACATACCAAAGAAAGACTTGCTTCTTATTAATTTTAATCAAAGCATTTATTCACTACATTCAGATATTCAGACTTTACCTTATTTCACTGATGAATATAGATCTTCCCAGTTTTGTACATAGTAATGGAATGCATCCAGTGATTGATATGAAACAGGGACCAATCTTAACAATTTTGCAAATAATTTTAATAGCTATAATTTCTTTTAATGTTCATATGAGTTTGCTCTATTTTATATAGGGATTGGAACTTGCATTTCACCTTTTGTGACAGTCATATGACCATTTAGAGCCTTCCTTGTATTTGCCATTCTTGGAATAAATGGAGCTTTATGAATTTGTAATCCACAAACATGGTCCCCTTGGCTATTTAAATGTTTCTGAGAGTTAATGTTAACAAAATAGACCAAAGAACTTGTAATTAGGACAATATTCTTCTGTTTCTGAACTGCAGTAAGAATTGATACAGCAGGCATGCACTAAAGAAAGGTAAAAGTGGTAAGAGTTGTCAAAACAAGCTGCATAAACTCTTCAGAGTCTCATATTCTCAGATATGGTATTTCCTTATCTGTCTTCTTCCATCTACCAAATGAAACTCTGAACCACAATTCTTTGGCTTCGTTTTGACATAAATTAAGTATGAGGCTTGCTATTTTTTAAATAGTTGACGGAGACCCTAATTTAAATTTGTGCTTAACTGAAGACAGTGGGTCACTTGGCATTTTCCTGCTGTTTGCCTCCTATTTTGGGGACGTAAAACCATGAACAGTTTGATGGACTTCAGGAGTCAAAGGCTATAGTGCAGTTTTGACCTTGCTGTTGCTAAAGAGGAAGGCAACATCTGCTTCATGCTTCCCCTGTGCTACCTTTATAGCATCTGTACTGGAAACTGCAGAAGTTCTATTAACGACCATACTTTATTTACTCACTGGTTTCAAACACACTGGTGGGCCCACTTTCTGGTGGGCCAGAAAGAGTGGACAAAGAACAAAAGAATTTTTGCAAAGTGTTTTTAAAAATCAAGCCAGTACCATTTATAAAACATGATCACAATGAATTCAGCAATTGGCACCCTGAGAAAATGGTAAACCAGAAGAGTACAATCTATGGGCACAACTAACATTTTAAAACAAACTACTACGTGAGCTCTGCCCATGAGAAAAAGGTTCAGAACTTCTGAAACTACTGGAAACTCCACTGACAGTTCTTTCTGCCTGAACCATCCATGGCACTCTGTGGCCTTTCCACCAGAGATGAAGACCTTTGTGCCTGTTTACAAGATCAGCTCCAAACAGATAATCTAGTGTAACTCCCTGCCTTCCTTTGATCATTATTCACTACAGTGTTATCGAGTCACCAAATATATTCTTGCTATATAAAGAACCAAAACATAACTTCTCAACAAAAGGGAAGTCAATATTCAAGGCACAGATTCCCTTTAGACTCTAACACAGAAAGCCTGTCTTCCCTACTTATTTCAGCAGCGCAGCATTTCCATTTATGTGTTGCCTCTTGCTTTCTAAAACTTGGCAATGTAAATCCACAGTGCAACACAACCTCTCTGTATCAATGAACACAGTAGATCAGATGTGAATTATGGGTTGAATATCCAATTGCAGGGGTTGCTGCTAACAAAACACTAACAGTTTTATCTTTGAGATGAAAGAGATTTAAGCAATTCCAAGTCCCTGAATAAACACCTCAACCCAGGCATATTATACTGCTTTATCAAACTCATGTATTTCCTTAAATCTAGTAAAATATTTTTCTGCAGCTTGCAGAGATCTCTTCCTGCACATCTTCTACAGACATTTCATGGCTGAGTCTGCACATAGACTACTCGTTAGCTTGAGAGGAACTGTACACAAAGGCTGGAAGAGCGCACCCTGGGTTTGGAGGTGTATTTTCCTGCATTAAAAAATTGGCAATTCTGTTATTAGAGGCTTTTCCTGAGCAATTTAAATTCCAAATAAATACTGACAAGCAGGAAGCTGATAAAATTGCCAGCTCATTATAAAAGCACAACTGAAATACAGTAAACAAAAAACCACGATGAACAGAAATCTGCATCGTCCTTTATTCCCTGCCTCTTTCAACCCTCCCAAGTGTTTTTCATCTTTCCAAGGTACATTATCAGATTTCAAACTGGGATAACAGCCCTCTGAAAGGGTTCCATTTGCTGAATAATAATTCTTCCAAACATATTCAGCTGAGTTCTCTCACCAGGTATCTACTAAACAAACAGGATGTTGAAAATACTCTTCTCTGGCAAGCTCTCTCATTTTCTTTCAAAAAAGACTCATGCCCTCACTCAAACAATTTTCTGAAAGATAATTCTTGACATGTGGGATTAATCATAGCTCAAAGGTTGCTTCTGCCATGTGATTAACTATTTCTACTTGACTCAAAGGATGCAGGCCAAAACATTCCAGCCTTGATGCTCTTCGCTCACACCCTGTCCCTAAAGCTGTGCAGGATGGATAAAGGAGAGGAACTGCATCATTCATACTTTATAAGCCAAAGGCCAAAAAGTAGTACAAGGAGCAATTTTTATACAATTTGGTGATCTATTTTGTTTAAGAACTGTTCTGGAATCAAATTTCTCTGCATTTATCATGTCCCAAGGATGCAATGATTTATTAAGTGTATCAGATGCTATTACAAGGTTTCTCGCATCGTAAACACAGCTTATAATGCATCCCAAGCATGATACGCACCACTAACAATTTCACTTGATGAAAGCTATCCTTATGCCTTTTATCATTATGTTAGTGAGTTCCCCCAAAAGATTATTGAGGAGTCTAATAGACTAAAAACCTATTTCAACAATTCTTTTATAGTCTTTCAATTAAGCAATGTGAAATTCTGCATCTAAATGATCCTTCCCTTAATAACTCAGGAATAATCACACCCTCTTGCCCTTGTGCCAGGCCACTAGGGTATTTTAAGAAATTAATGAATTAATAATTTAATGAGAAGCTGTACCAGGAGTGAAATTATCTTTCGGAAAAAACCCATCTACCTTGTATGAAAGATGTTTGCACCAAAGGGCTTAGACCCTCTTCTTCCAAAAAGGAGGCATAAATTAGGAGATTAACAAAAAAAAGTAGTGTTGTTAACAAGAAATACCACAAACCATTGCAATCAACTTCTCTTTGACCTTAAAGTCATTTTCTAACAGAGTACCCAACATCACTGGAAACATTTGGTTACTCAGAGGCTTTCCTTACAGTTAGTTATTTGAATATGACTCTACACCTCTTAAGTTCCAGGGAATGAGCAGGTTTTACTCTACTACCTAATGGATAAGGTTTAATGTCCCAGCAGAAGTCCTTTCCTCAAGAGTTGGAGACAAAAGCCTCACACAGATATTCTGGACCTACAAGCTGGGTGTGAAATGCAGCTCCCCGTAACTGGCAGAGAACATAATTCAGTAGAACAGTGTATCAGAAACTGCTCCCCACCGCCTCCACCAGGCCTCACAACAACCACCATGAGCTACAGCACTCCTTCAGCTATTCTGCTGAAGATTTTGCAGGCCACACATGGATTGAAAAGGAGCTGCAGGCAGTGCCAGGCCCACCCAAGGTACCTGCAGAGCAGGGTCCCTCCCTGCAGAGCTCCCCCAGCAGAGCCCTGCCCGGGCTGGCAGCTCCCTGCCCCTGCAGTATTCCGTGGCTAGCTCAGTCTAGCTCAGTCGGTACAGCAAGAGACTCTTAATCTCAGGGTCGTAGGTTCGAGCCTCACGTTGTGCACCACCTACAGTAATCTGCGGCTCTCTCTGGGTTTTGTATGGGTCCAATCCGGCCAGCTGGAACCCAAGCCCACACAGACTTGCATAGACGAAAGAAAAAAGACGAGGAGAAGCGCTCTTCCCCACTCCCACGTGGGAGGGCCCGGCGGCCGCAACCACCCAGTTAGG